>NW_025954292.1:0-121068 GCF_022376455.1 Epithele typhae | reverse complement strand
AGATGGATTCCAGCGGCGAAGTATACGCCGAAACATCGGGTAGGAAGTGCGCTAGATACTGAACAAGGCCGAGAAATCTCTGCACCATTCAGCGAACGCATTGGCCGCCAATACGGACGACGCGCGACAACTTGTCTGTGTCGGCGTGCAGTCCGCGATTGTCGATCTTGTGTCCCAGACAGTCCATTAAAAGCGAATAAACGTCAAGCTTGGACTTGCTGAGAAACAGATGCTGTTCGCGCAGTTTGGTAAAGGCCGCAAATGTGCCTCATGTTCAGCGACGGATCGCGAAAATACGAAGATGTCGTCCAGGTATACATGGACGAAAACTCCGATATATTCGCGAAATATCCATGTCATCAGGCGCTGAAATGTGCTAGGCGCATTACAGTCTCCCCTGCTGCATGACGTGCGAGACGGCGGTACCATAGATGGTGGAGAACGCCGTCTTCCATATGTCATTGACATCGATGCGGATTTGCTCGTACGCGTCCGACATGTCAATCTTAGTTTCGGTAAGCTGCAGACGCAACGTCGTTCCGGATCGCATCTTGGTCCGGGAACGGTGTAACGTCCTTGATTTATTGTCGTTGCGCTGGCGTGCATCAACGACAGTACGAAGCTTGCCGGTTTTTTCGGGATGCAGAGAAGTGGAGCCGCTTGAGCAGCAGGCTTCATCTCCCACCATCCCGCGTTCAGGTAGGTGTCCATCTTGACGCGGGAGCGGGCCGCGAACGCCAATCGGAGGAGAGGGAGGGGTGGATGGGTGAGATGGAGGTTGGATGACCTCGATGTAGTGGTGCAGAGGCGTTGCCGGCACTAGGCGCAAAGCAGACGCAAACTAGAGTCACACGAGGGATGTCTAGCCCACAAAGACCAAGTTAACATAGCTCTACATACATACAGGCAATCGAGATACTCACCTAGCCCACAAAGACCAAGAGGTCGAGATGAGGGCTAGGACACGAAGTGCAAGTGCTAAGAGAGTCCGCGATACGGGCGCTTAAGCGCGGGAACAACCTTCCAATATAGTAAGGCAGAGAAAAGGCAGGAAAAGGCGAAAAATAATACATAGGGCGAGTCCAGAGTCCGTTCCACGACATTACCCCCCTCCTAAAACCCATCCGTCCCGGATGGACATGATCCTCCCCTCCTGCCAGTCTTCCTTCTCCGTTTCTGCATGCTCAGGGTGCTCAACCCTCCTCCATGGCAGCGCGGCGAATAGAGTCGCAGATATCTTGCGAGGCGCGTTGGGATTGCGCTCGTAGAACTCTGCGACCTTCTCTGGGGCATTGGCGACATTCGCCGCTGGTTCCCACGAGTCGTCCCCTCTCCGTATCCCTTCCACCGCACCTGGAACTGAAGCCGGCGGTTGAAGAACCGACTGTCCAGAATCCTCTCCACCTCGTACTCCTCCTCTCCGTCCACTTCCACTGGCTCTGGCGGTGGTGCTCGTCGCCCGTTCACCTCGTTCCCTCCATACTTGGACAGCCGATCCACATGTACGACCGGGTGGATCTTGAGCGTGGGTGGGAGTTCGAGACGATAGGCTAGGTCACCCACGCGTTCGACCACCTTGTAGGGTCCCAGCTGCCGGACACCAAGCTTGCGCGTTGCCTGGTGCACACTGATGTCTTTTGCGCTAAGCCAGACCTTGTCTCCGACTTCGAATGCCTTCCGATCACGAGGGTGTTCCTCTGCGAAGTGGACCTTCATCTTCGCCTTGCCTGCGCGCAGCACTGATTCAATGTCCTTCTGTGCTTGGCGCATGCCCTCTAGACGATCCTCGAGATGAGGGAAGCGAGTCTCTGTTCCCACTGGTACCGTGAAGTCTGGCTTGTACCCGTACATGACCTCGAAGGGTGTGGTTGTGTGCAGAGTGGATTCGGCTGTTCAGCGCGAACTCGGCGTTGGCAGATAGCGTACCCAGTCGTCTTGCCGTTTGCGTACGAACAGGCGCAAGTGCTGCTCTACTTCCTGGTTCGTTCGCTCGGTCTGTCCGTTAGACTGAGGGTGGTACGCGGTGGTGAGTGCATGTTCAATGCCGAGCTTGCCGTAGAGTTCGTGCATTACGCGGGCGAACTGGGGACCACGGTCCGACACATCTTCCGAGGGACACCATGTAGGCGGAAGATCTCGCGGTAGTGCAGGTCTGCAATGCCAGCAGCGTCGACGCTGTCGCGTGTGGGGAGGACGTGACACTGTTTGCTGTAGTGGTCGACGTACACCGCGATGGCGTTGAACCCTTCGCACTCTGGGAGCCCAGTGACCAGGTCTACTCCCACCACCTTCCAGGGGGCCTCAGGGACGTCGTGCGGATGCAGGGTGGAGCGTGGATGTGGAGCTGGCTTGTAGCGCTGACAGCGCTCGCAGCCTGCACGTACTTGGCCACGAAGAGCGCCATCCCAGGCCACCAGTAGTGTCGGCTGACGAGCTCAAGGGTGCTGCTGCGTCCAGGGTGTCCAGCTGTGACCGAGTCGTGGCATCGCCGAAGAACCTCTCGTCTGAGCTCTGGGTCGGCCGGCACGTATAGGCGACCTTCGTGATACACCAGGCCCCCGTGCTCTTCCCACTCGGCTACTCCACTTGCCATCCTGCGAGGCGGCGCTGCAAGCCCGCTTCTAACCTCCACTTCGCGCTTGGTGCACTCACGGATGCGTTGCTCGAGCAGATCGGTGTCGCTGCAGATGGTTGCAGCTAGCTGAGCGAACCGTTCTGGCTTGAGTACGACCTGCTCCTGGTTGTCCTCCGCGTCCGTGACCTGATGAGTGGGGAGACGCGAGAGAGGATCTGCCTGCGTGTTCGTCTTCCCAGGCTTGTGGGTGAGGACGAAGTCGAAGCGTGCCAACCAGATTGACCATCGCGCTTGCCGCCGTGAGAGATGCTGAGCAGTACGCCAGTACTCGAGGTTCCGATGATCCGTGATGATCTCAAAGGGATCTGGAAGGCCCTCAAGGTAGTGGCGCCAGTCCTCCAATGCTCGGATGATCCCCAAGAGCTCTCGGTCGTAGATCTCGTAGTTGCGCTCTGCATCCGACATGGACTCTGAGCGGAACGCGATCGGGTGCCATAGGCCGTCGGGGAGCTTCTGGAGCAGAACACCACCGTTGCGAATCCAGAAGCGTCCACCTCGAGTCTGGTGGGTCGATCTGGTGCCCATGTAGCGAGAACCGGTTCGCTGATGAAGGCGTCCTTGAGCGCGCGGAATGCCTGACGCTGCGCGAACTCCCATGTCCACGCGACGTCCTTCTTCGTCAAGTCGTTCAAGGGACGAGCCAGCCTAGCAAAGTCCTTGATGAAGCGACGATAGAAGTTGGCAAATCCAAGGAAACCGCGCAGATCTCGCAGGTTACGAGGATCTGGCCAGTCGCGCACGGCTTTGACCTTCACCGGGTCCATGCTGACCGAGCCCTGACGGATCACCAGCCCCAGGTACTCCACCTCCTCCCGCTCGAACTCGCACTTCTCAGGGCGCAGGTAGAGGTCGTGCTCCTCCAACCGCTGAAGTACTTCATGAACCAGTCGACGGTGCTCCTCTAGGGTGTCCGTGAAGATGAGGATGTCGTCCAGGTACACCGCTACCTTGCCCTGCGCAATGAGATCCGCGAAGATCGAATTCATCAGCGCTTGGAAGGTGGCCGGCGAATTGGTGAGCCCGAAGAACATAACCTTGGGTTCGAACAACCCTCGGTTAGTGACGAAGGCAGCCTTCCATTCGTCACCCTCCTTGATCCGGACGTTGTGGTACCCCCAGCGCACGTCGAACTTGGTGAAGTACTTCGCTTCTCGCAGCCGGTTCACAATGTCTGAGGCGAGAGGAAGCGGATAGCGGTTCTTGACAGTGACGTCGTTCAGCTTCCGGTAGTCCTGTACTAACCGGAGCTTCCCGTCCTTCTTCTTGACAAAGAAGACTGGAGACGCCATGGGGGACTTAGAAGGTGTGATGTATCCCTTGCGCATGTTGTCCTCCAGGAACCGATCAAGCTCCTCCTGCTCGTTCAGAGGCATGGGGAAAACCTTGGAGCGGATCGACTCAGGCGCATCAGGCTTGAGGTCGATCGCGTGGTCGTAAGGTTTCGACTCAGGGAGACGCTCTGATTCAACCTCGGAGAACACCTTAGCGTGGCGTCGATACTCCTCCGGGACCATCTCCTCGAACGTCTTCTGAGGTTTCCCCTTGTTGGCAGCCTCTGCCAGCTGCGTCGAATAGGTGTAGCCTGCCGCACACCACACCTCCTCCCTCGCATCCTCCAACACTCCTGCCTTCTGCCACTTCCGTCGCTGTGCCCGGTTCGCGTTGATACGCTCGAACGCAGGCCGTTCCTCCTCCTCCTCGTCCGTCTCAATCCGCATTCTCCCTTCTCCCAGTCTATCTCCGGATTCACCGTACGTAACCAAGGCAAGCCAAGAATCATGTCCTCTGGTCCCAGATCTGTAACTAAGAAATCGAGACGCTCGCTATATGTACCCATACCTAACGTAAGCCTTGTGAAATGCGTAATACTGCCTGCTTTGTTCTTTGTACCGTCGATATTGTGCACTGTGATCTCCTTGAACAACGGGTGCACCGAAATACCATGCCTATCTATGAACCTTTTACTAACAAAAAGCGAAGTCGCACCAGAGTCAATCATTGCTGCGGTCTTAACACTCTTATCGTTTCCTTTTACTATCACGCTAGTGCGAAAATGCGAACCGATCGATTTGCTTCAGGTATAGTACAGCTATCTACGGTATCGTACGCGCTAGGTACAGGTTCAGGGAAAGAAGAAGAAGAGACCTTGGTGGGGGCGCCGCTGCCGCGCAGCTCTTAAGCGGGCCCGTTCGGAAAAGACTTTTGGAGCAGTTCAAGCTCGCCACGGAGGATCTTCTGCTGCTCCGTCATCTGCTGCATCTGCTCGAGGATTGCGTTGATCCCCTGCACATTGGAGTTCGCCGTTGAGGTCGACGCGACCGGGCTGTCCTCGGTGGTAGCTGCAACGCGCTGCTGACCGCCCAAGCGTGGCCTGCCCAGTGCCTTGCTCTGGCAAACGCTCTCGCGATGGCCACGGCCTCCGCACCAGCGACAAGTCTCGTTCGAGTGGTTGCCGTCCTTCTTCTGGTGGTCGGTCGCACCACAGCCCCAGCACCTGCCGTTCATCGACCGCCTGAACTCGCTCAGCTTGGCAGCATCAATGTCCATCGCGTCGGGGTCGCGGGAGGCGCGCATGGTCGAGGGAGTTGCCACAGATGCGAACTGCCCGTGGCGGTACGAGGGACAGTCGGGGTCGCAACAGACTTGCCCTGTTCGCGCGCACGCTCAGCCTTGCGCGTGCGAATGCGCATGTCGAGGTCCGTAGCGACCTGAACAGGTCGGGGAGCGCAGCAAGTGTTGCGAGCAGTATGCACCAACTCGTCTTGATCTCCGAGGAGAGGTGCTCGTAGAACCTGTCGCGGAGGTCGGTCTGGCTGTAGCCGTCCTGTCCGCGAGCTCATTGAACCGCGCGTAGTACTCGACGACGGAGAGGCTACGCTGGTGAAGAGCCTGCAGGGCTGCCTTCGCGTCGACTGCCTCGTCGGCCGTCTCGAATCGCGTTTTGAACGCCGCTCTGAAGGTCGTCCAGTCGTTGTTGAACACGCCAGCCCGTTACCGATCGTTTCCAGGTAGGGGGTAGCCCAGATCGCAGCGTCATCGGTGAGGAGAGTGAGAGCCGACTTGATCCACTTCGCGTCGTCGCGATCGAAGCCGCCCGTGGCGTTGGCAGTGTTCAGATGGCCCCATCTGCATCGCGTAGACTTGGAAGGATGCTACGAAGCGGCGTGCATCCGAACTGGTCTTGCCGTTGTACGGCTGGGGCTTGTTCGCGACCTTTGTCGCGTCCTTCGTGGCTTGGGTGTTGACGTTCGAAGCCACCGTCGCATTCGTCATAGCTTGGGGAGGGTGGTGGACAGGTTCTGGAACGCGGTTGCCAGATTGTCACCGCCTGCGTAAGGTTGGCCTGTCCGGCAACCAACTGCTGCTGGTTCGCGGTGAGGGCCTGCATGAGGGCCTGAAACTGCTGGATCCATGACTAGGGGTGATAGGAGTGTGGGTCTCGTCGAATCTAGCCCTGCGGGTCGTGTAGGTGACAGGGGTACGGATATGAGGACACGGTTGGTTGTCGCACTCTCGCCAGAGGAGGTCGTTTCGCTCGTTGCGGACGATGTGGACGTGCCGGTTGTCTTCAGTGTCAACCGCGTGCTGATGACCTGCGCAAGCCACCGTGCTCTAGGAACCAGGGTACGCTCCGGGGAAGTGAACACCTATTGAGGCTTCCGGGCAGCCAATCAGTCGGGATGACCAACTGCGCGGATAGAGTCGTCGGCCGGGAGCGGGGTAGTGTTCTCAGAGTGTGATACTCGAGCTCAACAGACCCAGGGAGACTGCGATACGCTCAGAGCCTTATAACTCCGGCAGGTATGCAGGGTAGGGGAAGAGCGGGGCGAGTGGCACAGGGTGGGGACGATGCTTGCGCGAGTGGGGGCGATCCGATGCTTTGATGCCAGCACTCACTGGTTAGATCTCGACCTAATGACGCGGGAGCGGGCCGCGAACGCCAATCGGAGGAGAGGGAGGGGTGGATGGGTAGAGATGGAGGTTGGATGACCTCGATGTAGTGGTGCAGAGGCGTTGCCGGCACTAGGCGCAAAGCAGACGCAAACTAGAGTCACACGAGGGATGTCTAGCCCACAAAGACCAAGTTAACATAGCTCTACATACATACAGGCAATCGAGATACTCACCTAGCCCACAAAGACCAAGAGGTCGAGATGAGGGCTAGGACACGAAGTGCAAGTGCTAAGAGAGTCCGCGATACGGGCGCTTAAGCGCGGGAACAACCTTCCAATATAGTAACAGGCAGAGAAAAGGTGAGGAAAAGGCGAAAAATAATACATAGGGCACATCCAGAGTCCGTTCCACGACACATCTTGTCGCGCAGCTGTTGCTTCAGCGCGTCCGGACAGCGAGGGTGGTGATAGTTATACCGTTTCTGCTCATCAATGAGCGGAATTCGGTGGTTAACTTCTCGCCAAGGTGGAAGTTCGGCAGGGATAGGGCCTGTGAGGTCCTCGGTTTCCTTCTGCCACTTCTCACGGAGGTGGGGAACGTCGGCGTCGGTGAGTCGAGAATCCATGTTTCTCAGATACTCAACCACTGACGCCTCCAGCTCCTCATTGGCACCGTAAGGATCCGGCTGTCCGAAACGGTCCCGCATCACACCCGTATCCGAGTGCAACACGACACGGTCCCGAAACCGAATTTCCGGCGTAATTTCGGCGCGTTTTGACCTCAATTTGGGCTCAAGACGGCCTAAATCACGTGTCTCATGGTCTTCACGATAGATGTATGCAACTCTAGGTGGCGCAGGAGGAATTTCGGCGGGTTCATCCTCCTCCTCACGCTCATCTGTTGTCACATCGGCAGTGGTATGCATACTCGGGGGCTCGTCTGATTCTTCATTCAAGTCCTCGAGTATGTGCGCACTATCTTGCGCAAGCGTGTTAGTTCGCTTGTTATTAACTTCGTCATCTGCAACCTCTTCGACTGTCGCTTTAGGGCGCATCGTAGTGGTTGCTGACGGCGATAGTCAATTGCTCTTAGGCTTGTTCGCTTTCCGGGGTGATTGTCTGGCAGAGGTAGTCTTACGCCCTGCCCAGTACTTCTCATCCTGGTCGTAGTCGAACGCCTCAATGATCTGGTCGCCGATTTTGATAGTACGGCTGGCGAAGCTCACTTCTATGCCGTACTTATTCATAATCGGCGTCCCAATGATGCAGTCGTAGCGATCTAGGTTGACAATGTCAAAGTACACGTCTTTGGCATCAATCGGTCCTAGCTTCATAGGTACTCGAGCACCGTAGTTGATCTTAGATCGGCTACCTGAGCACCCGAGTTGCAGTACAATCTGCTCGTCCAGCACAATACGTTTTGCGCGGGTAGTGTGCACAAATTCCGGCGTGAGTGCGTCGGTCGTACTGCCTGTATCGAACAGTGTGTACGCTTGAAGTCCGTTGATATCGACCAGGCAACAGAGTGCCGCCTGGTCTGCCGGAGATCGTTCCGGCTGTGCCGTAGAAGGCGTATTAGTCTTACGCCGAATATTCGCAGAAAATTCGGCGTGTGGCGTAGTACGCATGGCACCAAAGCGGAGGTTCGGAAGCGTGCGCATCGCGTAGGAGCGTACAATTTCCGATCCTTCAGAGTCTGGATCTTCCCCCTCTGGAGCGAGCTTCGCTCCATCGGATTCTGAGCCCGACTCATATTGTGACCCACCCCACGCATCCTCGCTGCGGCCGTCATCTCTGACAATTCGCTGCGCGTGGAAGCGTGTGGTTTTCGGGCCCTCGCTCTTCATTGTTTCGCTGTACTTGGGGCACACAGGATCACGCATATAGTGACCTGTCTTTCCGCAAGCAAAGCACGCATTTTCGGCGGCTTTCACACCTGGAGTAGATGGACGTCCTCCTGCTCCAGTGGAATGCTCACGCTTTGAGCTCGAGTGATCACGTCGATTATTTGAGAAATTTCGGCGTGATCCTTGGCTCGCTGACTTGTTACCGTGATTTTGGTGGCTGCGGTCGCGCGATTGCGTTCGGCCGCGTTCTCCATCACGGCGATCCTGCTGGTGGTTCGGCTTGTGGCCTTCACGACTGCTGCGGTCATCCTTTGACGATGGTGTGCTGGACGCCGCACCATACGTTCCCGTACGCGGCGTCGAGCTAACCACCCTCAGGGACTCTTCAAGCTGTCGTGCATTCTCGACAATGTCGAGCCATGAGTTGTACTCAGGGTTGATGCTCCGGTTCACGCCCAGGTGAGTGCGAATATTTTCGGGCAACCCATGGAACAGACGGAGCTTCATCTCGTAGTCTGTGGGGTGTTCGATCATTTCGCCTGCACGGCGTTGGAGATCCGAGGCAAATGTGAGTACACCCTTCCGATGCGAGTACATACACTTTGCGAACTCCTCGGTTGCTTTCGCGGCCGTACTGGAGTGCACAAAGTGCGTGTGCATCTTGCAGATGATCTCTTCAAACGACAGATGCGGCACGCCAGGGCGGTCTATTGACTGGGTCCACCAGTCAATCGCTCGTCCTTCAAGGCATGGCCGAATTTGCCGCGAACGATGTTCATCGGCATCAGGGCCGCACAAGTTGTACGCCCTGAGCCAATTCAGGAATCCGTCCAGCCAGAGCACAAATTTCTGGTGGTCATCTTCACCACCGTACTTGTCTGGCATGTCCGGTTTAGGCTGCTTTGCACCCTGAGGCAGCGGAATGCTGCGTCCCCGACTTTGAAGCGGATGTTCTCCACAATTCGCCGCATCAGCACATCAAGGTGCTGCGTGCCAGGCAATTGTGAATTCGGCGTGGGTGCGGACACATGCGCAGAGGGTACTACCTGCACAGGTTGTCCCTGATAGTAGTAACCACTAGGCGCATGGGTTCTTGTGATTGCGGGGTACGGTGCACGGCTTGCACTTAGGCCAGGAGCATACAATGTGCTCGATGCCTTTGCGAACCGCGCATTGCTTGCCGCATTGCGGTCGTACGTTGGACGCGATTGCTCAGCTTCGAATCGCAGCTGTTGCTTCGCGTCCTCGTGTTGCTGATCCAGAATTTGCGTATACGTGGACCGATAGTCACGGTAGCGATCCTCAGGTGAGGGAGCACGTACAGGAACTTCCGGTTGCGCATATCGTCGCGCGTCCTGGCTAGCAAGAGCGAAATTCGGTGGCTGTTGTCTCCGAACTTCGCTATCACTGTCAGGCAGCGGTTGGGGAGCATTATGCGTGGGTGCAGCCGCACTTCGCCGACTTTTATGAGAGGCAGAGCCTTCTATCACAGAGCTATGCGAAGTTCGGCCACTCCCATGTGTAGCATGGCTCCTTTCGTCAATCCGGGACGGCGGCCGCTCAGCGATTGGTGTTGCTGGCCGCAGTGGGTCCTGTTCATGCATAGCGTGAAGCGTGGAGCGGAGCACACGATTCTCTTGCTCGCGTGCTACCTGCTCTCGCTCACGTTCCAGTTCGCGCGCAATCGTAGCTGGGCTTCGGTAGGGCAGTCGTTCAATAAATTTATTTCTACTGATTACCCCGTCGACGTCCAGCAGCGCGCTGGTTGCGTTTCCAAGAACACGGTTTGTCCGTGACATGGCGTCGTGAATTTCGGCGCCAAGATCACGGTGGAACGCGTCCAATCGCGCCGAAATTGACACCAGGCGGTTGCGGTGTTGCATTAATTCCGCCTGGGTATTTTCGACGGCAGGGCGTGCGGCATACGCACGCTCGGCAGGCGAGTCTTCAGCGAACCGTCGAGGGTCCGCTGATGGCCCGGCCTGCGCACTCGACATAATCGAGTCATGGTACGTAGAGTAGGAGGCATCTCGCCGCGGGGAAGGTGCGGCAATGGGATACTCACCGAATCCACGTACTCCTGTTGATGTTGAGGCCCGAGGGGTCGGCGTCGGAGGCGTTGTGATAGGCACTCCGGCGTCGCGCACTCGGGCAGATGGGCGATATGTTGTGTCGTCGTCGCTGGGAGCATGCGAACGTGGCGAATGTGATGTTTCGCCGCGTGCAAGTGTTGAGCTCGAAGGGCGAGACGGGATTGGGGTGTAGGGACGGCTGCGTGTCGCGCCTGCAGTCATATCGAGGGCTGCAGACGACGACGACGCGCCGAAATGGTCTTGTTGGGGCGACCTGTGACTCATAGTATTCAGTAGACCTCGTGTAGAGGTAGCGGGGAGTCAAAAAAGATGTAAAATGACAATATACGATCGCACCGGTGCCAGACTCGTCCAAACCTTCGATTGAGGTAACGAATACAGCGGTAGTGCGGGTAGAGGTAAGCTGGCGTCCGTGGGACGCGCGTAGAGTACATAAGAGTCCGTATGGTCTCAGATCGCCCGATCTGATGGCCGAAGTTCGGCGAAATACTTCGCCGAAGTCAAGACGCCCGAGCCCTGCTCGCAGCGTGGCCGAAATTCGGCCGGTACGCCGAACTCCGGCACCGAAATCCGGCACGTGCGCGCCCTGCGCGCCCGTACCTTAACAGCGGGAGAGTGAACTGTGCATCCATAAGCAAAACGTGAGCCTAAGTACATGCGACGCACAGGGCGAGTATGTAGATAGCAATGTACAGTCGAAGCTATGACACGAAAAATGTCCGAGGTCGATACCGAGAATGAATGTCTGAGCCGGAAACGTAGGAGACAGGAGCGAAAGTAAATGTACAGGTGCGCAGGGAAAGAATAGGGAATGGATGAAACGTAGAAAAGGAGAGAATATGTAGAGTACGTGGATCGAGTGTGTACCGTGCCGGCCTCGGTCGTGCGTGGACTGCGCCGCGGTGTGTCCGTGGGCGTCGCGTCTGGCCTGGAATGCTGGAGCGTCGATATGGGGTGCTCGCGGGCTGATCGCGATGGGTGCGCGCGGTGGAGAGGTCGAGGTGCGTGAAAACGAGCGAGGTCGAGGTGGACGGCCGCGCGTGGGCGCTAGTGTAGTCGCGGTGCACCGTACAGCGGCGGCGCGTGCGTATCACCGCGCCTGGTCAGCCACGCCCATCCCACCTGTACGGTCCTGCCTTCCACGTATTTCGCTCCGCCGCCTCAACGAAAGATGAGTCCGTCACTCCGCCGCAGCTCCGTGTCCACGGGCATCGTGGGGGATAACGCCACGATCCCCTTCGGCACAAGTAACTCGAGCTCGAATTTCCCCCGCTGCGACATCAACGAACCTGGCGGGAAAAGAAGACGATATATCGCTCATGAACGCCTGGAGCAAACGAGGAAGAGACGGCCGCCGATACCGACAGAATGCGGACCGTGGTCTGGTTGGCGCTGGTGCCTGCGTATCGAGCCAATTGCGTCCCCCCCCAAAACACGCGGCGCATGTCGTCTACGGAAGCTCCCCTCGAAGTTCCCGCTCCGAGTCTGGAGCCGCAACACGACCGATTGCTCGTTTCTCGCCGCTTCTCGTCTGATTCCGGAACCCTCTGTTCGGCACGTCCTTCTGGACATGCGTTATCGCGCGCGTGATCGAGCGCACCGCGGTGATCATGTGAGTCTGCAGCTAGCTTCTCACTTCCTTCCTGCGCTCAAACTGCTACTCCTGGATATTGATGCCCGCTGCTCCGCTGCTCTTCAGTATCATGGATCCTGTTATTCACACGGACGTGCTCTTGTGATCGACTGAGGTTGCGAAGATCGTCGGTGCAAACATCTCCGCAGCGATGCTTTTGCACACTACCCTCCTGGACCGTGGCATGGGGTCATCGGCAACGCGGCGAAGCGCTGCCGCGGACCTGCCCGAATCCTCGTTGCAACAGTATGCCTCGTGCATGCTTGGACCAGCTGACTCATTTGTCTCAGGGGTGTTCATCTCCGCTCAAACCAGGGTTGTGCGGCTGGGAGATCTAGAACATCGCGCTTGTCCTTCCTGGAGACGGCGTCGAGCTGCTTTCCGATCCCCCGCTTCGCCCCCCACTGGCATATGGTGCCCATTCGCGCGCATACACTGTCATTTATAACGAGCGCGACTGAGACACTCGCGGTTACTGGAGTCTACTCCGGCGATCCAAGTGTCGGCGAACATCTGGGAATCGGACTATATCATGTAGCTTGCGACGAATGACATACCTCTCAGCCTCGTCCAAGGGTGAACACGCATGTTATCAGAGCCTGACATGTTCGTGGCAGGGAACGTCATCTCGCCCTGGTAGCGCGAAGCCTGCCCACACTGTGTTCGCTTTCATTTCCCAGGAGAAGCATCGGAAGTGCTCTGAGGCTATCGCATGCATGTTCCGCATGGCCGAGCGTGCAGTCGGCGTATGAGACCGGGGTCGCCCTCACTGCAACTTGGCCTCTTCCGTCTCGCCCTCGGCCCTCGACCCATCTCACATCTCCTCCCGTCCATCTTGTGTCTCCTCCCAGCCATCGACATCCTCTGTGACATCAAGTGCCATAAAACCCATAGACCGTCTTGGATACTCTCATTGTACGTACGCTCTTCCTACTATGCCCTGCATCGCATTTGCTCATGCCCCCCAAGTGCCTGTAGTCCTCTCGCGAGCACAGGTGATTTCCCTGGTGCATCCGTTGCGATAGCCTATCGGCAGCTACGGATGCATCTGGACGGATCTGGCGATCCGTGATGCGCGCCCGTGGAGACGCGCCTCGGTGGGCGGCAAGGACGCGTGGCGCGCATCGCGTCCCTCCCCTTCACCGTCCTTGCTCTCCTCCGCTACCCTCGCTACGCCCAGCCTCCCCGCTCTGCCCAGGCAGACGATAGCGACCATACGGTCGACTGTCGTCTGTTATTGGACTTTGGTGTCACCAGGTGACTCCTCCTTCCCTCCCTCGACCTCAACCTCAACCTCGATCCCACTCTATACCCACCTTCCCAACCGCACTCACGACAAACACACCGCACGAGGACGTCCGAAGTATGGAGACGAGGATATAGGGGCCGCGGCGACGTGCCGTGTCCCTTGTTTTGGTGAGTCCTTCGCTCTGCCCTCCTGCATTCCCAACACCCACCAATTCCCCCTCCCGCCCGGCGACAACTACCACAGGCCGAGGACGTCCGCCCGGACGTACTCCTCCTCCCGGCTCTCCAAGCCGCCGTCCCCTTCCTCCGCGCCGCTGTCCTCCGCCCGGGTCTCCCGCCTGCACCGCCCTCCTCTGCGTCGCCCTCCTCTACATCGCCCACCTCTGCGTCGCCTTCCTCCTTGCCCTCCTCCGCGTCGCCATCCTCCGCCTGCGTCAACGCCCCTGTCCACACCGCGCTCCTCCGTGTCACCCTCCTCCGCCTCTGCGCTGCCCCGCGTCGCCTGCCTCCCCCGCACTGCCCTTCTTCACGCCGCCCGCCTCCTCCGCGCTGCCCGCCTGCCCGCGTCGCCCTCCTGCCCCGTCCTCCGCCCGCGTGCGCGCACGTCACCCAGCTGCTCTGCGCCTCCTCCGCCTTCGCATCGCGCACCCCCGCCCGCGTCGCCCACCACCTGCTCCGCCTCGTCCCGGCCCACCGCGTCCCCCGCGAGCCCTCCGCGTCGCTCTCCTCCGCCTTCGTGTCGCCCTCCTCCACCTTCGCGTCCCTCACCTCCAGCTCACTTACCTTTGCGTCACCCGCCTCCGCGTCTCCCACGTTCACGTCGCCCACGTCGTCGTTGTCCTCCACCTCCGCCTTGTCCCGACCCTTCGCCTCGTGCTGCCCTGCTCTGTATCACCCACCTCTGCCTCTGCCTGCGCATTGTCGTGGGGCGTGGTATTACTTACTAGCGCGCCTATGTAGTAGTTTACTAATAAATATATTTCCATCACTAATCATATGCAAAATATGGTGTGAAACAAAGAGGGAGGTGAGCTCACTGTCGGAGACAGCGAGCTCAGGTGGCAGGGCCTGAGGCGCCGGTGTCCGGACATCTCGGGACAGCGTCGCACCTGGGGGTGCGCGAGCGCGCTTGGGGAAGGCGGTGTCGAGCTCAACCGGGCCGGCCGGCACCAGATGCATCCGCACTTGCCGATAGGCTGTCACAACGGATGCACCTGGCGAATCACTACTGTAGCTCTCGCGAATCGCACACATCAACTCGCACCTGGTATTCGTGCTTACTCTCGCCTGACATACCTGTGCTAATATTCGTGAAAGAAGCGATGTGGCTCCTGGGCACCGCGCGCGCGAACCTCGTCTTCTTTCCCCAACCTGAAGACGTTCCTGGAGGCTATGCTATCCTGTCGCACACCTGGGGAGGAGAGGAAGACTCGTTTCAAAAGGTTAAAAGGCTGAATGAAGAATCCAAGAGCGCCTTCTGCCCGGAAGACCAACGTCCCTTGCCCCGATCCGAGCTCCGATCTCTCATTTCCAAGGCAGTCCCAAAAGCATTTGCGGCTTGCAGGGACATGTGGGGTGCTTTCCATTGGGTGGGGTTCCAGATGATGCAGACGCTCGCGTTGCTGTTATACTGTCTACGTCCTTCTAGCGCCTCCTCCCTCGTCCGCGATCGCGCTGAAGGGAATCCCCGAGAGAGAGAAGAGACGACTACTGAATTCGAGCCGGGTCAGTGTAATGAAATCTCATCTTTCTTCGTCGGCGCTGACACACGCGACGGGTTCAGGTCCACGCGTTCCCGAGATACCGTTTCGCCCTACTCCCGCACCCGTCCAAGGACTTGCTGAGCCACGCCGGTCGTCGCCACCATGGTTCAACCCACGCGATCGCCTCACTCCAAAAACTCGATCATTCCTTGAGCTCGCCGAACAGCACGGGCACGAGTACGCTTGGGTCGACACGTGCTGTATCAACAAGGAGAAACGTGAAGAGCTCTCGGAAGGCATCAATTCCATGTTCCGCTACTACGCCCTCTCCGCCGTCTGCTACGTCTACCTCAGCGACGTCAGATACTACTCCGACACTGATTCAGAATATATGTGGGGCTCCTTCCGATGTAGTCGCTGGCACGAGCGGGGCTGGACTCTCCAAGAACTCATCGCGTCCCGCGTCCTCGTGTTCTATTCCCAGGAGTGGACCTGTCTGGGCACCAAGTACGAGCTCGCTGATCGCCTACAAGCAGCGACTGGAATCTCCGCGGCAGTCCTCCGCTTCGAGATCCCCTTTACCGAGGCGAGCGTCGCGACGCGCATATCCTGGGCGGCGCATCGGAAAACCACGAAGCCGGAAGACGCTGCCTACAGCCTCTTCAGGCTTCTCGGGGTCAACATGCCGATGCTCTACGGCGAAGGGCGGCTCGCATTCTGCCGGCTCCTCATGGAGATCTCGAAGACGTCGCGGGATCCTTCTATTTTTCTCTTGGGAGAACGACGGGATGTGGGCAAGTTGGAAGACCTCCAATCGGACCTCCAGGGAACGCCCAACAGCCGAACTCGTCGCCATCTACTCCCCCTTCAGACTTCGCCGAACTTTATCCGAACCCGTCGCCATCCTCTCATCCTTCAGCGTTTGTACCAAAATCGTCCTGTGTTCTACGACACAAGCGCCCGCTCTCAGACGGGACAAAATGAGGTACGTTGGTATGGATGCCATTCTACGCTGTACTACATTGACGACCATCTTAGCACGGTTCGATCGCAAGCGCGACCGCAGAACTTCATGCTCCCGTGTTCTCCGTGTCACCAGGCGGGATCGAGCTCCACGCGGCTGTTCTACCTCTGGATGATACAGAGAGATTCCTCCTCGTCGACTTATTCTGCCGAGATCCCGACCCCGTCTTCCTCTTGCTTGAAAGGGTGGATGACGACGTCAACGCTAGCGCTGCTCCACACTACCAGCCCGCAGAGGAACCCGTTGTGTCGCTGTGGGAATCAAGCACGGCGATCGACTCACATGGCTGGACGATGACCGATCTCCGCGTTGTAGCCCTCCCTCCGTACACCGGTGGCCTCTCCGAGGGCGAAAGCGCAGGGATGGAGTCGCTGAGGCGCTTCTGTGAAACCACCACTACCGGCTCCCCCTTTCACCTTGTCTTTCGCGACTTCCTCCAGCTCCAGGAAGATGGCATAGACTTCGACAGTGGCAGAAGCGCCCTTCCGCCGCCTCCTTCCACCCAAGACGTCTCTCTCTGTTTTTCTCGCGGCTATTTTGGAAGGCTCGTAGTCGTTCTTGGGACATGCTCTCGTACCGAGTCCGCCATCGACAACCGTGACCCACGCTCATCCAGGCCAATCTCTCTGTCATCCCGGATCGCCACGGAGACGCCACATCAGGAAAAACCCAAATCCCTATTGAGAGGTAATATATTGGTAAGCCGATATACGCCAAAATACTGCAGCTGTTTCAACTCACCGCAGTTTACAGACGCTTTGTCAAACTATCGCCTTCCTTCCGATCGCTTATGGGGTGGATGATGTATAATTTGACGTGCTTGAGTAGCTGTATTGGATATCTGTATATGCAGTTAGCCAATAACGATACACTCGACTGGATCCTGACAGCTAGTAGCGATGGTGTATGAGTTCCCTCGCTGTTCACACATCAGCGCTCAGCAAGCATAGATGGAATTTACAGAAAACTGTCATTGCTTTATGATCTAAGTACTAAGACAGTGTACAGATACCCGAACCTACGATACTGGTTTTTCGGCAGAGGCTCTACAATATGCAAAGAGAACGTACCTGGATGTGCACCCAATCCCGGCATCCCGTCGCCTAACTCTCCACGCACATGCTGCTTGCCTTTTGCGACGAACACGATTGCGGGCGGGGCGCGGTGGCCCGTGGGTAATGAGGCGGGGAAGTTGCAGCCCGACGAGTAGACCTGCTGATGCGGGTTCGGGGCGTAGCTCAGCGAGTCGAGCCGTGCAGTGATCGCGGCGTTGCTCGCGGAGTGCGTGTGGGGCGCGTGTGCGTAGCCCAAGTTGAAGACGACGTGGACATTGGACTATGATGCGTTCGAGCGTGTCGACGTGTTACCCTTCGGCGCGGGCTGGGAGGAGGGCGAAGAGGGCGGCAAACCAAGGTGGCAGGTGCGCGGCGGACTTGATGAGGAAGGTGATCATGAGCGGGCCCGCGACAAACGCTCCGGGACTTTGTGTCGTCAGGGATAACCGCGCCTGGGGTGAGCTGGGTGTAAGGTGTTGACCGTGGTGCCATGGCTGACGATTGGGTCGAGACAGAAGCACCCGTCGCGCTCGCCACACATGAGTTGATGACCACATCGCGCCTGATCTTCATGCCCAGCATCCGGTATTAGATAACCTCGAGGAACGTGGACGTCGTAACCAAACGGCGTCGATGGAGCATGCAGGCCACGTGCTAGACGCGGGGGATGTGGACTCCGACAGACGATGGTGTGAGCTGGCAAAGAGGAGCTCGGGCTGTACGGCGGCGCACCCGCGTGCCTAGGAACGGGACGAGGAATGGGCTTCGGCGGCGAAGTAGCTCCGTTTTGTCAGTGGATGTGGATGTTGGCGCGGACGCGGTGTTGTAGGGGGTGACATGAATTATGGCACGGATAATGGGAGGACGTACGAAGAGACGACAGCCATGGGGAGGCGGAAGGAACGAAGCTAGGAGAGTGATGGCAGTCACAGTAGGGCTGCTCAATTCTCAGCTCGAGCAGCCAGCCTGCCCGCTCGAGTAGCCAGCCCGCGCGCTTGAGTTCGTCCGGCGCGCTCGGCGCCCAGTTACGCGGCGCGACTGCCGCGCGAGCCGGTGATGGATGCCGAATTTGGTTGCGCCTCCTCCCTCCACTGGCGCCTGTATTTTCCGCCATTTCCACCATTCTCCCTCATCACTGTGACACTTGCACTCGCCCACACTGCCAGTTGTGACTTCCGGAACGGGCCACTATGCCTGCGGCCTTCAAGCGGAAGCGCGACGTCGAAGAGCTATTCATGTTTCTTGGTACAAGCATGTACTTCACAGCTGTGATTCTCCGTGACCTTAAGCGGCTGCGTTGGGAGGCTCCGAAGCACGATGACGACAACGACAACGACCCCGACTCCGAGAATGCTGAAGATGTCGAAGAAGACACATTCCTGCTGCCACTTGGCTGTCAATCACCTGTTGAAGACGCTCTCATCTGCACCTCACTTGTTATGATCAGCACCGCAGCCGCAATCATAGGCAACTCATCACGAGGTCGATACAACCAGATCCCCCGTTGCCGGGAATTCTTTCCGGTGGCATTGCAGTGGCCAGATAGGCTGTTCAGACACACATTTAGGTACAAGGACTTCGCTTCATTTACACTCACCGTCATTTCTCACACGAGCTACTACTAGAATCAGTGCAAATACGTTTCACGCCATTGTAGAACTCCTCGCTCGGGACCCAATCTTCCAGTCGACTGGCCGAAAGCCTCAACGTCCCATCCCCTTTCAGCTGGCAGCATTCCTCATTCGGTACAGTCAACGTGGTGGTGATGCAATGCTCGCATCAAAGCTGCTCGCAATTGGAGCTGGAACTGTCTATGATTACTGCAAGAGGGTCGCTCGGGCTCTTCGGAAGCTTGGAAGGCAAGGCTTGCTTCAGTGGCCCCGTGGTGAACAACGTGAAGTCATCTCCTCGTACATACAAGAACACTATGGCTTTCAGCACTGCATTGGCATCGTGGACGGATCCTTGATACGACTGACAGAAGCTCCAAAAGTTGCCGGCCCCACATACTACTGTCGCAAGAAATTCTACGCAGTAAAATCTCATCATCTTCCATTAAATGGGGATAATTGACCTCAGTTGTTTATTCACAGCTCAATATCCAGGCAGTTGTCGACCATAAGTGCCGTTTTATATCATTCGACATGGGATGGCCTGGTTCAGTTCCCGATGTGTCAGTTTGGAAACAGTCTCGTCTTTGGGAGAATCGTGAAGAATTCTTCGGACCCAACCAGTATCTCCTTGCTGACAAGGGTGAGTCAATGTGACTTGTCTCCTGAATTTGGTGTACAATATTAACAATGATGACAGGCTATCCGTGCACCCCATATCTCCTCCGACCTTTCACAGAACCTGAAGTCGATGAGGTCGTAGGAGAAGCGAGACGTGTCCGACGTGCTTTCAACTTTCGTCTCTCCTCAATCCGAATCAAAGTCGAGCATGCATTCGGCCGTCTCAAGACACGGTTTCCAGCCCTCTACTCACTCAATCCTGCCAACGATATCAAGGACACATATCGTAATGTTGCCGCAATGATGGTATTGCACAACATTTGCATTGCTCTCACCGACGAACCAATGGATCACTTGGCTGGGATCAACGACGCCACAGTGCCAGACACACCATTGCTAGGTGACGGTGATGATGAGGTAGCTGACGAGTTGGATGAGCTGAGGGACCGGCTTCATGAGCCGGATGACTGGCTGTTGGAGCAGGGACGAGCAATGAGACTACATATAATGAGCGACTTGTTTTCTCTCTAGGTACATGACATTCATAATCCATGCAGCTGCGGATCATACGGCATACACTAGAGGCGCACAGGACAGGCCCATAAGATGGAGGTGGCGAAGATCACGGTTGAGTAGAGGAGTGGAGGTGTGGAGGCAAGTGCGGGGTTGAGGGTATCGCGGACAGACACAGGAGATATATTGGTGGGGGACGAGATCGGGGGAGGAAGAGAGGACGCACCATACACGGAGTTAGGCGCGGCCAGTGCGCGAGGAGAACTATGTGTCAGCCACTGCGCGCAAAACAAGTCCTCCTTGCTCAACGCCACCACGTGGACACCACTGAGAGAGTCGGAGACCCTGTAGCGTGCGGCATGCACAATGCGCAGAAGGTTCAGACAGCGGGAACCCCGAGTGTATTGGACTCACAAAGCGGTGGAGGCGGGAAGCCCGCATACACACGGCGAGCTTGGGATCCCCGTTGGATATCCGCGTGGCGAGGTGCTGGTGCGGGAAGATTCGCGACGGGTGCTTGAAGCCGCGCTGCGTGTCGTGGGTGTGTCGGTCGCTCGGGGCGTTGGGAACGAGGGGACAGCCGGGGCGGGAGCGGTGCGCGGCTCGTTCAGCAGCCCGACGATGTGGGAGGGAAGGATCTTGATGAGGGAATGATGGGGAGGAAGGGGTGGCGAAGCGTGCACTTTTCCAACGGCCAGCGGTCCGATTGCGACGATCTGAGGCGCGTTCGAAAGCTCTTGAACGGACGAATCGAACAGTAGTAGACGCCTCCGAAACGGACGGGTGGTCGTGGAGATGTGGGGGGAGGAAGTGTTGCATGGTTGCAGAGAGATGGGGAAGGATGATGGGGACGTCGAGAGACATCGACTTGACGGAATTTGGTGCGGAGGGGCTCGTTCGAAACCCGTGTACGAGGGCTTGAATGCGGAAAAGGGCGGTGTCGGTACGTATGGCAGAATACGAGCAACATGACAACGTACCTCGTCTTCACTAGGTGCGTGCGGCTGCCGACGCGAAATCTCATCCATTGTCTTCCACAGCAGCTCCATGTCCTTGAACTGGTTCGTCCCATGCGCATCGACCATGAGCAGCCGCCACCCGTGCCTGTGGAGCATCCCGTGGCGGACGACGCCGCCCTCGCCAACGTTCCTCTTGAGCACAACGTCGGCAGTGCTGTCGCACGAGCCGTCGTCCAGCACGTCGAACGAGCGGATGCCGCGACGATGGTGAGGCCGACCTGGGCCGAGTCCCGTATGGAGACGAGCAGAAGGCGGCTTGCAGGCTTGCGGGGGCATCGGTAGGTCTTCAATTCGGAGGGCTGGGCGGCGATGGAGTCTGGTGATCATAGTACGAGGAGGGTGTAGAGTTGCGGGGCGTGTCCCCCTCACACTCCAGCTGCGGCGCGTAAAGCTTATCAGCGCGAGGGATGTAGAGGCAGCGCGGGGATACTGGAGATGCAGGTGACGCAGGGGGACGCGGGGGATGCGGGGGACGCGGGAGACGCGGGGGCGTGAGGGTGACTTGAAGGTGACGCGGTGCGACACGGTGCAGCGCAGGAGCCGTAGGGGACGTGGAGGCGACTTGGAGCAGCGCGAGAGACGGTGTTAGGCGAAGTGAAAGGATTTGAGGGAGGGTCGAAGGAGGGCGCCCCCGGAAGCGAGTCTCTTGCTCTTGAGGTAGGTGCGTGCGTCGCCGTGGGGGGCGGCGTTTGCGGCGCTTTTCATGGCAGCAACAGGAATTGTTGTGTCCCAGAGCAGCATATGACACACGCCCGGCGAGGTCAGTGGCCACAGCGAAGCTGGGTGTGGCATGCAGAGGGCTGATAGCATGACATACCGGCGGACGATATCGAGCGTGGCCAGCTGGGCGTAATAGACCGGGACCCCCCGGAAATGATTGAGTGCGTTCGCAGAGGTGGAGCAAAGGACGATGAAGAGGACAGAGAGAGGGAGATCCGGAGGAGTGGACAGAGAGATAGGGTGCGCGGAAGTCGTTGTGTGCTGCGAGCCTGCGAGACGCCCAGTGTGGCGAAAATCAATGCCCAAGCGCCCTTTCCTCCAGTCGACCGAGGCTTGTCTGAGTCTTCTGGGGGCCCCGAAAGCCTTAAGAACACCGTGCACGGCCGTCACAGCTCCCCAACATGCTCCGTAAAATGTTTTAGAGCCGCAGGGCGCATGGCAGACCGCCAAGGCCACAGCCTTGTGAGCCCCCACAGGCGTGACGCGTCGGGACTCGGGACTCGGGAGTGTCCAAGTAACAAGCACATCGGTAGGCGCGATGCGTCGGGCGTGATGAACATAGCGAGCGATATGTATCGGGCTACATATAACAGAGATAATGATGTAATGCTATACCAGTGAATCGGAGCTTGGGGAAACATGTCGACCATCTATTCCATCGGCTTCGTCAACCAATCGGCCACGACCTTTGAAGCCACCTTGCGGAGTTCGGGATCGATGGAGGGGTTAGCAAGGAGTGCGTTAGCCATGTTAACCTTCTCCTTCATCTTCTCCTCAAGTGTTTGCTGCGCTTTCTCCTCGGCCTCGCGCTTAGCCTTGTCTCTAGCCTCCGCACGGTCGTCGCGCCGGTCCTGGAACTGATGCTCCTCCATCACCAGTCTGCGCTCCTGACGTTGTTCCATGGAGGTCACCTGACGTGTTTGGAGCTTGAGCTGCTCCGTGGCTATCTTGTGAGAGTCCTGGAGTGTGGCAGTCATAGAGACGAGCATGTCGGAAGTCGAGGTTGCCAACGAGGCAACTTTTGAAGGAGACTTGGCAGCCTCAAGCTGTCTCTTCTCTACACCCTGTTTCGCAAGCTTTGAAACGAGTCCGGATAACGGGTCCGAATGAGAGCTTGCTGAGTCCACAGCCTGCTGTGTTCCACCAAGCTCTGACTGAGCGTGCTCGTCATCATCTGCCATATATGCTATTCATGAACGTCACGTAAGAACTGAGAATGAAAGTCACACACTGATCAGAATAGCACTCTCGGCATCATCACCGCCTATCAGAAACTCGTCCGATTCATCTGACATGACATCCTCGGTGAATGATGACTGCTTAACAACCTGCGGATGGGAGGAGAGCCTAATCGGGAACAAGATTGAAACAGATCAGTAATAGCAGACTGTACGAGTGTATGCACCACCTACTGGTCGTTGAAGCGATCATACCACCCAACCCTGTGCCAGTGCAACCAGATCCCACCGGTCAAGCCAGAGAAGCTCTTCTTCTCCTTGGCCTTCGCGAGGCGGGCTTGAGCCTGCTCGATCGTCATCGTCTCCCAGTCCGGGGGCTGGGGGATGTCGACGTCACCATCTAGCCCCGTCATATTCTCGAACGCGACAATAGCGGCAAAGAGCTTGAGAAGACGCTCGTAATGGTTTTTGACGGCACTCCAAGTGCGTTTGCCTGGGCCCCATGGGGCTTTGGGATGAAGAGCGATCTGCGGGTCAGATGGCCGGTGATAGGTCAGCTGCTTTCGTAGTGTCGTACATGTCGCACGCAGTCATACCTTCTCGAAGTACCTCTTGCCTGACTTCTTGATATCGTTATAAGGTGCGATAGGGTCAGGGCCGAGCACCATGTCGATCACGAAGGTGCTCTCTTTCTCGCTCCACCGGCTCCCAGAGCCGCTCTCCGTGTTGTTGTCGGGTTGAGGGCCTGTCGAAGCTACCGACCTCTTAGCACCGGTGTTCTTCCCGCTCCCCAGTGTGCCTGCTGGTGCGGCCAGGGGTGGCGGGACCCGTTCGGTCGGGGTTGCATTCTCGTCGCGGCGTTGACGCTTTTGTGATGGGGCTGGTGTGTCGTCACCATCTGGATGTGCGCGCCGAAGAGGTTCCAAGCCTCGTGCAGGTGATGGAGGACCGCGCTGAGGCGGCAATGCGCTTGAATGCTGATGCGGCGGAGCGGAAGGATATGTTTGCGGCGGGGCAGAAGGATATGGCAGTGGTGGGGTGGATGGGTACTGTGGTATCACATCGTGGTTCCGCAACGGATGACGCGGGGCAACAGACTCAGTACTGTGGATACTGCCCAAGCCCAGCTATACCCATTGCTTGTTAGTATTCAAAGATATATAAGTAGTACAGCTCACGCACCTCGTGGAGATCGGTTTGAGAGAGTGTGTAGTGACGAAAGTCGTCCAAAGGGAAGTGACTAAACCATTCAGAACTGGCATCGAAAGCCTCGACCTGCGAGTGAGGTAACTAGAAACCAATATCAGGTGACATCACGTAAACGGCATCCTGTATGCAATCGACTGACCTCTGGGGCTCTTGTATGCTCGGGAGGCACTGGAAGATGTTGCGCGCAGCTGCCGTGACTGGCCCTGCGAGCGTTCGTTCAACGGGGGTTCTTAATGACATCAGCGATAGCACCATGTACTTACCGCATGTCACGGCCGTGATCTTCGTTCATCAGCGCTCAGCAATTGCACACAGAAGGCCGGAATTCGCGCGTGGGAGAAGGGAGAGACGAACACAAATGGCAAGAAAGACGAAGGCCACCTCATCGGCGTCTGTACGGCCTGCCAGCATCCATCACCGGCTTGCGCGGCAGTCGCGCCGCGTAACTGGGCGCCGAGCGCGCCGGACGGACTCAAGCGCGCGGGCTGGCTACTCGAGCGGGCAGGCTGGCTGCTCGAGCTGAGAATTGAGCAGCCCTAGTCGAAGTGCGGAATATTTAGCGCACGGACTACACGCGCGCTTCTCGTTCTCGAATGTATCAGGCACACAGACTCAGTTGAGTCAGTAGCGCCCATGGCAACGCGCGCGGCGCGACGCGCGTCCCCACATGTGCCAGCCTCCTCCACCACCTCCACCTTGTCAAACTCCCCATCTCCTAGCGGCGTTGTTGTTCTCCGCCGCGCACTTCTCAGACCTCCATCCTGCCACCCCACCGGCCATGCCCCAGATCACGTATTTCTTCGCCGCCGCGCGCTGCCGTGGATTCGTCTGGGTTGCGTACGACGTCGACCACGACCACGACAACCTATGAGACGTCAACGACGATGAGACTCGACCGGCTCCTCCCTCAGCTTTTACGGTCCCAATACGTGGACGTCCCTTTGCAACTCAACCCCACCGTCGAGGGCCCATGGTCACTCCTCGTCTCTCCGCGGTGACACCGCACGTGAGTCCAGCACATTTGACATCCGGGTTCCGGGTGCACGATCTCACGAACAGGTCGACAACACACATCTACACGGAGCCCAAGATCCCCGATGCTGTCAGCCTGTGCAACTTTGGCATCCAGGTGGTGAGTGTCTCACTCTTATGATCGCATGGACTCGCGGTGCGGGCGAGAGGAGTGACACCAACAACTGGTCGTACTCCTTGAGCCACTTCTCTGCCAGATCGGTCTCGCTTGCGCTATCGTCGACGCCTACCTCCTCGCTTGAGGTTAACACGTCTTGAGCGCGGCGGTTCACCACCTCCCATCCTCCACGTCGGAATCCGCGAGTGCCCCCGCCGCGATTTCCCGCCCGTGCCCCTGCTCACCCGCTGCTCTTCTAGGAACTACATTGTCTCTGTCGGCGAGTGCGCACTTGTACCACCGCGGCGTTTGGAGGGCGCAGCCAGCAGCGCGTGTCCACTTTCGTCTGGCGGCCATTTCGTGCCCACACGGGCAAGACTTGCTCTGGATCGAAGAGCGCAAGGGACGGATCAAGGTGCGACGGTTACGGTGCATCCTTTTGTCGGCTTCCGTCATGATCGAGGATGACGAAGAACACGAGCCGGACGATGCGCACTCGTGTGCGGCGAGCCCGACGATCCTGGACATGGACATCTGTCGCCGGTGAGGTAGTGTACTTTCCTCCTTCCGTTCTCCTTTACTGACCCGTTTTTCCCCGGGCGTGCTCTGAGCCCTCCCTCATCCTTTCCTCCTCCTTCGCTGCCTCGCCTCGGCTTTTCTCTCATCTTCTTTCCTCGCCCGTCGTCCCCCCGCGCTCATGCGCACACAATCAGACCCCCGCGCGATACACGTGGGACTGGCGCGCGTACACGCTCCCTGGCCGTGTCCGCCCCGGAACAGCCTCCTGGTCGTCGTCCAGGTCCCTCCAGCTTGCGGCTGCAGCATGAGTGCCAGCGTCTCGCGCGTACGTCGTCGGCGGGTGCACGGTCGTTGGTACCTGGCGGCATGCGACCGTGAGCAGGCCCAAGGTCCCGCTAGTCGAGGGCATCTTCGTCGTCTCTCGCGGCGATGGCGGGCGTGAGTGCTCGTCTGTGGCTCCCGGCGCAAGCCGCGTGCATATCGCATTCGCGCGCGCGTCCAACTGGTAATCCCTCGCGACGGAGCTCTCAGCAACTGCTGTGCGCTTTTTCGCAGGTCTAGCAGGCCCCGATACCGTTTACATTGCGTCGTCATTGCTCGTTGATAGGTACATCTATGTCGCTGTTGCTAAATACTGGTCTCGTCTGCATCTCAGATATCCAATCAATGTTCATTTTTGCCCCATATGTTATGTGTGATGAGTGCTACTGCTCGATATCCAGTGCTTGAAGCTGTGATTTACGGGCATGAATGAGACTAAGTGCATCTGGTGAGGGCCTGCTCTCGCAACTAAATTTTCCTTCTCCGTGTAATGGTTTCTCATTAGCAGAGGGGTAAGCGAAAAACAATACTTGTGCATAACACCATAATCGAGCTCATTATCCCTCACAAGCCTCAGTAACATCTCATTATGGATTTGGGTTTTTCCTGATGCAGGTCCGAGCGTACCACGCCGACAACACTTCTGCATCTTTTGTTGGTACTACAACGGTGAAGAAGCTCCGGCCGTTGGGGCTGCACATTCGTGCGAAACGGATCATATCGACATGGACGGACCATGGCCAGTGGAGCGCCGATCACAGGGTTGGTTTGGGGAAGTTGTATTATCGTTCTTTCCTAGTCCGTTGGGTAGAGAAACGCTGCAAGTGAAATTCCGGCATGAACGAGTCAGGGTGCCATTTATATGGTAGACGAAGAAATCGATTTGTGTACAGCTTCAGGTATAGTGGTATGAGACGTAGAGCGTGGCCTGTTGTAAATATCACCGCACATTTTCTAGAGCCAACCAACAGTTCCATCTATCGCTAGCATCGCGCATGGAACGGTCGTAACGATGCTGTTACACGTTAATGTAGCGTCAACTCAGGTGTAGAGTCAGTGGCAGGGGTGAGGGCTAGAGAGCGATCTCGCGTAACCGCGAGGCTCGGGATATCGAGTGAGGTGAAAAAAAGGCAAGATACGACGCCCCGCGTGGAGGCCGAACATGCGGCGCGCGAAGTGGACGGGAGAATAGACGCGGGAAAGAAGAGGTCGCGCACACGGGCTGGCGAGATGATGAAGGATGCACGCGAGGGAGAGAGTCAGGATGGGGTCGTGGGCGTGGGCGTGGGAGAGCTCAAGGTGTAGCAACAAGAAGTCGACGCGAAGCTGGATGAACACACTGCACACGCGAGAATAGAAAGTTGACTCGTAGCCTACATACATACAGCGCGCGCGGCGCGAGGGAGTATCTAGGAGAAGACACTGTACCGAAGCCAATTATAAATCCGTGGCGCGGGGGACACTGCGGAAGAAGCTAGAGAGAGCGTGGAGATAGACGGAGGTGGATCAAGACAGAGAGAAATGAAATAGAGACAAAGAAGGTCAATATTCCGGAGCGCTTGATTGGAAATCAGGTGATGAGAGGACGTACGATGACGGCTCTAGTGTGCCATTGCGAGAGGGAGAGGGAGAGGACGCCGCGCCGCAGGTAGTGGTTATCGAGTGTGCGCGGACTCGGAGTAGACCGCGAGAGTGCACGGAGGACGCTGCGGTGCGTTCGCATGCGTCGCGTCTTGACAGATCCATGAGCTATGCGTACGCAATATTCATAATATATCTTCGTGCGGGTCCCGATATGTGCGCGAGGCAGAATTGACGAGATGCGCGAAGACGAGGACCGAACGCGGAGATGATCGCGCGGGCGCTAGGCTGGTTGAAGATGTTGTGTACGTGCGCCTGCACCGTACGGAGACAGCGCGAGGGTATCAGTTGATGGGCCCGTTATAAGGAGGTATGATGGTCAGTATGAGACAAGTCCAACAAGTTCCAGTACACCCACTTACAACCCAAGCAGCTTTCAGGACCGCGCGCACTGAGAATCGTGTTCTCAAGAGTGGTTGAACTCGCTGTGCGAGTGCTGTTGTCAGTTCTCCATCTGTGTCGCTATAATCTGCGTATTCTCACCATTGTAGTAGTATACCCGGCTTCCTGACCTTCTATTAACACGGGCACGTCCGCTTCAAGGAGATCGAGAACACGCGGCTGCCCGCGCGATGCGCCATCCACTGACTTCGCTGCGCACGAGCTGGTTCGCTTGGGGCCTATGCAATGGGATTAGCGGTGAGCAAACGCGCGATATCCCATCTTACCTCAACGCGTGTGCTATGAACCCAATGCTCACACCTCCCAGCTCGTCGTACGTCTCTCCTTTCCTGTGGCATGACATTGTCCTCCGGTGCTGATGAAACGCTCACGTCTACTGCGCACCAGCAATGATGAAAGGTACCGTGCTCCGAGTCCAAACCCGTACCTGCGGACGAGGGTCAGGGTACGTCGGGGGTCGGGTAAGGGCATGCTCCGTTTGCCCATACCCGACCCGTGCCATTCCCTAGGCCGCATGATCACACCGGAGTACGTGCACACCAGGGTAGCTTTGATCTCGATGCGCTCTGTCGAGTCTGAGGTGGCGTTGGGTTAGGTGAGAAGCACAACCAGGCAGAGGTCCCGCGTAATGGTCGCGCCGTGGATGTTGAGGAGGGTGAGGCGGCCGGCGTGTTCTTTGGTCGTCGCCGGGACGCTGCTCCGAAGACGAGATGGTCTGTAGATAGGTCAGTGCACTGTACCAAAACGAGGGTATGTCGGAGTACGTACCATCTCTAACACTTCGAAAGAAGAACACAAGCTCGGAGAGGCGGTCCGCGGACAAACTCCCGATGTCCAACAGGTCGAATAGATCAACCACATCGTCCGTCCCGGTCTATCAATATCGCGTGTCAGTTACAGGACCACCGCCGCGGACGAATCCCGCCTACTGAAGCTTGCCTGGGTGGGATTTCTGCAAAAGAGAGGATGAGTCGCCGATGACCGCTTTCAAGGAAAGGTCAAACGTACATCGGGTTGTAGAAAATGGGGAGAGCGCCCTCGGTTCCGCGGGCCGTCGCTCTGCGTAATCTCCAATCTTGGGCAGCATGCTCGTCCACTCCTTCCAGATGCGAGGACGCTCGTCTGAAGACGCGCCCTGCCTGAAAACTGGGCGTCAGCACGTGTTGATCCTCCCGCATCCTCATTCAACCGCATATACTCACCTTGGAGTATAGATGAGAAGGGCACGCGTCCAGATCAGACGTCGCAGTGACGTCACCCCGCTTCCCAGCTCGAATCTGTGTCAAGGTGACCTCACACTGATTGGGGAAATGGGCGCAGAAAATAGCGGGATAGCGCGACGGGTGTGGAGAGAGATCCGGTGGCCTAGACAGGGGATTCTCAAGAGAATTGAACAAACGGCACTCACATGGGATCCGATGTCAGAACGTCGCCAACGCTACTGCGCGCTGGGTGACGCAGTGGTCCTGGTTCGTTCAGATATCAACGGCCGTGGACCGCTGGAGGTGGAGTCGGGGTGAGCTGCACGAGGGATCGTGGTTGATATCGAGAGAGGCCATAGGGTTCAAAGAGAGGACCAGTACATATAGTAGCAAAATAGCACACTGTAAAGAGCGGGTGCCACAGTCGGCATGGAGGATGCGAGGGAAGTGAGTGCGACGACGTCCGCGCGGCATCACGGCGGGTACAGCTCGAGCGCGAGCATGCGTAGGGCCTAGCAGACCGCGTCCCCCGCGTCCGGCTCGGCTCGCACCGCGTGCAGGAATGCGGTGGTGGCTCCCACTAGGAGTCGTCGCGGAGACAGTCCGAGGCGCACGGTAGGGGCTTCGCGCGAATTTGAGGGCGGTTGGATGCTTGAGGAGCGTGGCAAGCGCGAGCAATGCGTCGGTCTCGGGGCAGAGGCTCAGCGCGCGCGGAGGGGAGCAAAGGGGCGGAGGAGAGGCCACGCTCGGGCCAGCGCGCGGGGAACGCGTGCCCGCCGGGTGTGCGGTCGCAGCGGGGGTGCCATCACAGGTGCCCGCGACCGGAGGTAGAGGTGACGACTCGAGTGAGGTCATCATGTGAGGCGTCGAGGCTCACGCGCGTGGGCGCCGGAGACGCGTCGAGATGGTGGTGAAGGGCCAGGAGAGCAGCCGAATGCGCCCGGCGGAGAGGTGCCCGCAGGGAGTCGAGGCGGAGGGCGTCGAAGAGACGGCGTGCTATTGGGAGCAGCGCGTGACGATGAGTACGGTGTACTCGGCGGGAAGATGGACGGTCGGGAGGGACGTCGAGGGGAACGTCTTTTCCCGTGCGTTGGGAATCAAGAGGAAGAAGCCGTGAAGGACGGAGAGCCGCGGAGTGGCGGAGAGGAAGTCCAGCAGTTGGGGCGCGACGGCGAGCAGCAGGTGGGAGCTAGGTCGCGTTGGGTACTTGTGGCCGCAATCCCACGCAGACTGGCCCGCGTGGAACGTCGTCGAGGGAAGAGGCAGGATAAGAGGGCGGCCGCTCCAAAAGGTTCGTCCACACCTCGCTATGACCGTGCTCGCACACATTTTGGTACGGCCGGCGTCCGGATTCAATGGACGCCACCGCTCTCGTGTTCGCGGCACATGGGGCCGGCCGAGTTTTCAGCAACGCGCAGTTCGCGAGGCGTCGCCGCCGCTGTCCATCTGGGTGTACTTCGTCGACCTTTGCGGAGGGCGCGAGAGCTTTCCGATGTCGCGTGGTCGAGTTGTGTGCTCGTCAAGGAGCTCGTACGGCCAGCCTGTCGAGGGTCGTGGCTCATGTGGTCGCGTCAAATTCTTTCCACTCGTGCGGTCCCGCAGCCTGCGTTCAAGTGCTCCAAGAAGTATGCGTAGTTGTGGCGACGAAGTACCTGAACACGGAGGGGGGACGTCAGCTAAAACAAGTCCGAGGATGGTGGCATGAACATATACGCATGTTCGCCGTCGATATAAGTAGAAGCGCACCTTGGCTGATGAGCAAGTTGAAAGATGTGGCTTGCACACGAGCGACGAGTCCATCAGCAAAAGGTGTTTTTAACGGTAGCGCCCGATAGCGTGCGACTCTGCCAGATCGGGACAGGCCGTCTATTGTCTGCGCGACAAATAATGATGGCAGAACGGTAGCAGCTGATATCCATTCGTCTTTACTATGAGGTTCGATCAAATCTTGTGGCCGCAGACAGGATATGATGGATATACTACAGGCACAAGTAGCTTGAACAGAAAGCTGTAGTCGATGATAGTAGACGATCATGCGCTCCTTCAAGGGTGAATATTTGAATCACGGGGCGCGCGGGGTGCATAAGAGGTTCGTATTTAGCTATACGGTCGGCTCGTGAGGACGCGAACACTGCGCGCGGCAGAGAACGCGATGCGCGCGACGATATGCGGACGGACGTCAGCGCGGGCGCCTGTTCCGCTTACGCGCCGCGCGCGGAGGCCTCTGTCCGGCATCGATGGCGAGCCCCATCCTCTGTTCCCCTAATCTTTCTTGACGCCTTTTCTCCCTTTCGTTTCTCTGTGTCTCCTATTTTTGCTACGCAAATCCTCTTCTTCATCAGAATGTCTGCTTCTCTAGGACACGCGATCCGAACGCGGAACATCGAGTCGGCGGCGGCGGGCGCCGTGAAGTTCTTGCTCATTTGAGCATTGTCTCGGCCTTTCACATTCCGTCTGATATCATTTCCGTTTACCAATGTGCATAAGGTGTGCTTCTGTGGCTTGTTCCCCACCAGGTGCGCACCCCATAAGTTGAAGCGACCCAGCCTTCCCCAAACAGCGGGGCGGGCAGCCTCAAGTGTTGGGCCATCACACGCGGAGAACGAATTCCTCACACTCGCGGTGGCGGAATATGTGCGGGAGAAAAACTGGGACACTCCCCTGGAGGACCTCGACCTTCCGCACGACGCTTGCGAGCGCGAGCCCGTGAACTGGAGCAAGGCCTACTCTGCGGACCACCACTACGAGAGTCAGCGGAGCGCTCTGTTCGATGCTCTTGTTGTCACGAGCTGCGCGGCAAACTCCCGCACAGGGCACTGGGCGAGGGGTCGAGAGTTAAGTCAAGATATATATATCGCTGGGGCCCGAGACGTACAGAGGTCCGTGTTAGTAGCGACATTCTGAGGTCTAAAAGTTGCTTACGGTGATTTCTTTGCTAATTGTTGTGACCCGATGCGGCGGCGCCGCAGTGGCGTCCCGCTTTGGCCTCTCTATTGTTTGCCACAGACATGGGCGCGTGTGCTGGGTTGCACACCTACTGGGCTTTATCCGCGACCACCATCATCCCCCAAGCGCAATGTGCCACTCACACTCGCGCGCGATGTATCTAGACACGGTCAGTTTTTCCTCATTCATCATCATCTCACTCACGTACACACTTCTGTCGACATCGGCATCGACACCGCACTCACACCAGCGAAAACCCGCGCCCTCAAGACTGCGGGTACAAAGGTACGCTTGAGTACTTACGTTGCTTATGGCCACGGGTCGGTCACATGTGAGGCCTGATTCCTCAGCCTCGCCGACAGTTTCGACGCGGCGCCGCGCGTTCCCACGCGAGCCAGCGACCCAACACTGACCATTTGCTTGCCACCGGGGATTCAAGGCGATGTGGAGGTGGTGCGGCAGCCACCGGCTCCGTGTGAACATGGTGTACAGGTATGTCTTCAGAACGTCCGAGTGCGGCAGGCGAGCAGGATATCACGGTGTACCGCATGGTTGAGCCCGCGCATCCTGAGCTCCTGCTGCTAGATCTGCGCGCGACCACTTCCGGTAGGCGTTGCTGAACGCGCGCGACGTGTCCGCCCTGAGCAGCCACCCGTTCTGCAGAGTCAGCAGCTCAATGGTTTGTGTTCCTCTTCCTTCTCTACCGAGATCAGTTCTGCAGCCGCTCATTTCACCAAGTCCACAGCGGCCTCGACCGACAAGTCACAGTACTCGCACTTCACCTGGGCGATTGCCCCGCGCAAGCAGCGGTCTCGAGTCGGCCCACATGTCCGTCTCCCACGACTACGGTGTCCTCATCGAGGACGAGGGGATCGCCCTCTGTGGGCTCCTCATTATCGACCGTATAGGGTACCCTCAGGTACGTCCTTGGTGGAGCGGCATACGTCCGGGAATCACGACTGATTGTGCGTTCGGTGGAGCTGGACAAGTAAATTACGATCAACGACCTCCCTGTGGGCCGCTCTGTCGAGGGGACGATCCGGCTCGTGAAGGCATTCCAGTTCTCCCGGGTGCGTCTTTCTTCCTCCGCGTTCCCTGTGTCCGCTCCCGCTGACTTCCCCCGCCTCCCTCCCCCTTCCCCGACGCGACCATCCACCTCTCCACGCCCAACCAATTCACCCTTTCGCGCCCATGGCGCCCCTCCATGCCCGACCTGTCTATCTTGCCGCACTCAACCGACCTTTCCGCGCTCTCCACATTGATTTCTCTATCAGGTAAGCAATCCCCAGATACGAAATTTCTACATTACTGACCACTCCGATAGTACTCACAATAGGGAACACTCCGTCAATTCGGGGAGACGTGCTGGACGAGAGGCTTCAAGCTCGGCCACATCGCCGACCATGTAAGTTCTTTGTTCTGCTCATGTTTCTGTTGCGTAGAATACCGGCTGTTTCGTATTTACCCCGAATGGATTATTGTGTGATTGGAATTATACGTGCGCCCCAGTGTGCGACGGAAGGCGATAGTGTTCCGCAGTTATCTGTCATCTCCTCCGCTAAATCTGACACTTTATCGTGAGGCACTATCATTTCATGCGCCGCAGATGACCGATATATGGTCGCATGCGCACCCAGAAATGATAGCACTGTCCGCGAGGTATGATCATCATTTGATAGTGGAAGAAGCAGACGATAGTACACTACGAGTTGCTGCATTACTTGGATGCTCAGCTACTGTCTATTGTCTTCGCTATCACTAACTATCGTACGCTACGAATGCCCCCATGCACTATCAGACGCTACCGTTTCCGCGCCTACTTTGCTGATGTCGGACCCGATCGCTTACATCAGCCGTCGCGTGTGTTGGCGCCGCGTTCTCGAGTCTCGACAGGACTCGGACATCCACTTCCTCCTACCTCCTCTCACCCAGTGGTGTTGCGGCACTGCTGGAGGGGCTGAAGTCACCAACCTCCTCCTCCTCCTCCTCCTCCTCACCACCCCTATCCTTCCCCGCGGAACCCCCACCGAGACGCGCCCTGCTCTTGCTTCTCCACTTCATCCCCCTCCGATTCATGAGATCATGCTGCAAGTTTAGCACATTTCTCGCGGAGCCCGGAGTGCCGACACCCTTCTCATGAACTCAAGAGGCATCGGTACGCTGCGACCCATACTCGCTGAGTCAGTGTCGCGATACCTGGTCTGGAACCTTACCCGACTTTCCCTCAGGATGTCCCCACCTGTCCTGTTCGTGATCGACTGTGAGCTCGAGATGCGCATGAGGTTGAGAGGCTCTGGAGGGCTGCGACGGAGATGACTGCGCAGTGCTTGAGTGAACGTTACGACTAACCGGTGATCCGTCCCAAGCCTCATGAACCACGGCGTACACGAGGAAGCGGAAGGTATGTTTGCGATGGGCGAAGAGACGATCACTCTTACCCTCAAGGAGAAGCTCCTCTTTGAGCAGGGTGTTTCGTTCGGGTACGTTCTCTCCAACTGCTTGCTTTTGCACTTTCCACCGACCTCCGCATCGGCGCGGCTACAAGGCAGACAAAAGCACGCGCGACGTACCTGAGTTTGTCAACATCTCCAAGGACGACACGCACGCCTGGCCGGCCGTCGCGCGCCGCATGTATCCCTCCGCCGTCAACGCGCCGATGGAGTCCATCGTGACGCCGTTTGTGAAGAACTCGCTCGCGATCAGCAACCACCTGATCGGCGTCCTCACTGACAAGCTCGGGCTCCCTGCGGGCACGCTCGCGTCTCTGCACAAGGTCGAGGGGTTCAGCGGATGTACGGCGCGGTTCATCAGAGCGCCGTCGTATCCTGGGTCGGAGGAGATGACATTCCTGACGGTGCACACGGACTTTGGGTCTTTGGTGGGTGATTCGTCTTTTGGCCCCTCGCATTGTACCGACATCCCGCTCCCCAGTGGTTACTGCACAACCGCCTCGGGGGCCTGCAGGTGCTCCCGCCCGGGTCTGACCAGTGGCTCTAGGTCAAGGTCAGTCACCCTTTTCGATCCGCCGCGCTCATGCTCACGCAGTCTTCCGTCGCCCAGCCCCTGCCCGGACACGCGATCTGCAACATCGGCGACGCCCTCAATATCTTCTCTGGCGGCATCCTACGCTCCAACATCCATCGTGTCGTGTGAGTTTGTCCGCGCGACGTGCCTATCCGATACCCCGCGTCTCACACCCTTCCCAGCCCGCCTTCACGGGAGCAGGCCCAGTACGAACGCCACTCCGTCGTGTCCTTCACCCGCCCGAACGACACCATCGGGCTGTGCGCGCTGTGAGAGCAGAGCGAGCGGATCGCTACGGCGGTTGCCAACGCGCCCCCGGGCAAGTAGGCCCCTGGCGTGACGGTGATGGAGCGGCTGCTGAGGAGGGTCAAGTGGCAGCGGGTGACGAACTACAAGGTGTGTCTTGTCCTGCCGATGTGCGCTGTTGCGAAGAGCTGATGAAGCCGGTAGGGTTCAGAGAGCTGGAGGGATAGGCGGGGTACCGAGGACACGAACCAGGGGAAGATCTGAGCAGCCTCGAATAACGTGTATGTAGTATGTACAGTCGTAGCTCTCAATCAACACAGGCATTGCGAACACCCCGATTGCGTAGGATCCATACATGTCCATGTGGAAACGACGCGTGCAGCCGACCGTTTCTGGACATTCGAAGTCTAAGCCTCATTTGCGGGGTCCATGTGTACCCAGGAGCGCACTCGGCATGAACGACAACCTATTTCGCGCAATGATAGTACAGGAAGACGTTAAGCAAAACGTAACACGCATGGCACGATACGGAGGGTCGACCAGCACCACCGTCCTTACCCTCGCGAGGACCGCAACTCGTCCTGCACAGCACCATCGCCGACAACCTCCTCAGCTTCACGCTCCATGTCGCGTGATTCCACAGAGAGTCCTTCCTGCAAATGCACGAAATCAGCCGAAACCCCGTGTACTTACAACGATCGATCCACTCACCCCACCGCTTCCGTACATCGGTGTCCGGGATTGCCCATCCTGTCTGCATACAGCTCGAACTCCGTGCACTGCGGCCTCAGCTTGGCCTCAGCTGCACCCGCGAGTGCGCGGGCCCGCGCACCCCGCTGAGCAGAACGAACCGTCTGCAGGGTGGGGCACGCGCCGCACAGCCGGCGCGCGAACGCGTCCAGGTCGAGGGCGCGTATGAACGTCTCGGCCGCGCACCGGGGGTCCGCGACGAGGTAGCACAAGATGCCGACGACGAGCACCCGGAGCGCGGGGAGGCTCCCGACGGCGGCGACGAGGCCGTCCTGCAGAGCAACACGTGCGTCAAGGCTGAACAAGCGCTAGCGGAACCGCTAATTCGAGGGACGTACGACGATCCGGGGGCATCGACGTCAGCGAGCCCCGCCGCGCGCGTGACGTCGTCCCGGGTGTGATCCCGATCACGAAGACGCGAGGTCGCATGGCTCCGTCGTGCCGTCCGCGAGCTCGACGCCTATCACGCGCGCCCACGGAGTCGGATTCCGAGGGGAGGAGGTGTAGACGCGGACGGCGAAGGTCCCACCGAGAAAGCGCACGCACATGCCCTCGATCCGCCGGCGGACGATGTCGCCGCCCTGGGCGTCGAGTTGGCGCGAGAGCGGCTGGTGGGAGCGGTGCACGATCGCGACGGGTGATACGGTGGGGAGGTCGTGCACGGCTGTGGCGGCCTGGAGTCCGAGGAGTCCCCCGCTGAGGACGACGGCCTGGCGGAGCCCTGTCGATATAGGTAATGTGTCTGCCAATCTCTTTCCAAGTGAGAAACAACCTGGGTGAAAAGCGTCAGATAAAATATAGACAGGGCGAAGCGGACAAATATCACCTTCCGCCTCAGGGTTGGCACCAACCCGCCTTTCTCCTCAATCTCCTGCCACGCGCGTGCCACACCAGGACGGCGATCGTGCAGCTCTATCGGCGGATGGATCGATTTCGCGATCCCATAACACTTCACTTGGTGAGGACGGCGCCGCTTCGCACAGCGACCGCGCTGAGTGCGTCGGAACGGGGAAGCCGGGATGGTGGGGCGCGAGGAGGCTCGTCGGCGGGCGCCGCGCGTGTCGTCTCGTTTTGACAGACACCTCCGTGGGCGCGTAGGGTCGTGTCGCGACAGTTTGTGGGACGGGTTCCAATATGGCCGGACCGAGTCTGTGGACCACGTCGACGATCCTCTCGATGTTGTCGTTCACCCACTTGCGTGCACTCGCCGAGCGCGGAACGTCGGGCGGGACAACATCCATCTGCACGATCTCGTTGTCCGTGAGCCGGAAGGAGCTGTACTTGATGCGTTCCAATTCATGCGCAACGCTGATGTCCACGCGCGACCGCAAGTTCTCGACCACCCCGGGTATACCGCTGAACGGTGTGAGTGGGTTTGCGCGAAAACTCTGGCGGGCGTGGCCCGACATTGTGGGCTTGGTCGACTTCTTTGTTTCCAGCCAGAGCTCGAGCGTTCGCAACACCATGAGGATCGATTCGGGCGTAACGCTCAGCCAAGGAGGAGGTTCGGGTGTGTCCGCAGAGAGTCGAGTCGACAGGTTTTCGAGGAGAGCGCGCAACAGGCTGTAATGAGAGGGGAGTTGGTGCCACGGAAATATGGTCTAGGGTGTCGCTCACTAGTTGTAACAATAGGACAGCATTTAAGATAAGCACCGCAGAGACGGGAACTTCCTGCACGATCGGCGTTTCGAGTACGTCGCCGCGCGTTGTCGTCCCGCCCAGAACTTCATCCGTCACCTGGAACCTTCGTCGGCCGGATCTCCGCCGCTTCAGTATGGGTTCGATGGCGCCTGCGAGGAAGGGGACGAGTCGTCGTGGTATGGAACTGCAAACGAAGACTCGTAGAGATGAGGCCCAGCGCAGATGGTGTAAAAGGAACGGAGACATACCACGGGGCGTGTGAGAGGGCTTGGATCACGGAAGCACTAGATGCGTTTTAAGAGGCACATATATATCGGACGCTGCCTCCGACTATATGCGAGGGTATCAGAACAGGGTGTGCTCGGAGCAGTATGGGGAGATCGAGACCGGACGAAACATCCAAGGAGCAGGACGTACCACACGAGCACCGCGATCCTGCTATTCGTGATCGACCATAGCGACTGAAACGCTTCCACCCATCTCGTGCATGGATTACGCCTTTAAGTGAGCGATCTTTGGGTCCGTTGGGTCCTGAGCAGAGAAACGACGGCCGTAAGACAACAGGTATGGAGTAGGAGGACAATTCAAACGTACGGCAGACGGCCTCCACCCCTCCATCCATCCTCAGGTGTATCCGGATTCGCCTATCCTCGTCGCCCAGTTGGAATAGCCAAGATGGAAGGACCCAACTTCAAAGCGTGTCTCGAAGGCCGACCTGGAGGGGTGATGACGTCTGTGGCGAAGAGCAGAAGTTTGGCCAGCTGCAGAAAGTTGTTTCAACCGGAGAGACGTACCTTGGATGAACGACACATCACAAGTATATCCCATGCGACAAAAACCCTCGCGCACTGGCACCCGTCTCACGGCTTGAGACGTTGCACAGACGATACGACATGTAGAAGCAGCTGCGGTGTCGCGTTGAGCGAGTGCGTCGTGGCACAATTGAGAAAAGGTGTGTACGCAATGGGAGTGGTCTGAGAAGGGAGCGTGGCGGGGAAAGAGGACGAGCTGCTCTTCTCAGACGGAGCTGAGCCCGATGGTGGCTCCGCGCGTCTACGCCCCGGAGAATGCGGACCGTGATCTCGTTGGCGCTGGTGCCTGTGGGCGCCGCGAGTGAACCAGCAGCCGACTCTTTGCTCTCACCATCCACACAAAACACACGGAACATGTTGTGTGTGTAAGCGCTTCTCCCCGCCGTTTTATTTCCGATTCTTGAGCCGCACCACGACCTTGTGTAAACCTGTTCCGAACCGGGCCTCTGTTCGGCATGTATTCCTCGATACACGCTGTCGTCGTCGAGCGCACCACGGTGGTCATGACGGTGGGTCCTTAGCAAGCTATTATCCTCATTCCTGTACTCAACTTCGCATATACGCACCCCCTGATATTTATCACGGCTTTTCCGACGCTCTTAACAAGTAATCTGATTATTCACGCCGCAGGGCCTGTAGATCTCCAGCGCAAGCTTCGGGCGTGCTTCTGCCCATAACGCAGCATGTATCGTTGTCGGCAAACAAAGCACTGCGGCGGACCTGCCTGAATCCTCGTTGTAACGGTATGTCGCGGCCGGCCTCCGTACGCTTGGGATCAGCTGACCGTTTATCTCAGGAGTGCATATTTACGTCCGAGGTTGTGCGGCCACTATCGCGCTTGCCCATCCGGGAGACGGCGTTGAACGGCTCTCTAATCCCCCGCTTCTCCCTCAGCCGGCGTGTCGTGCCCATTCGCGTGCATACATTGTCGCTAACGAGCAGGGCGGAGGCACTCGCGCGCGTTTACTGTATGCTCCGGTGATCCAAACATCGTCGAACATCTGGGGCGCTACGTGCGTACATTCCCCCGAGGTAGTATCGGGCCACATCGTGTACTACCTCTCGACGAATGACATAGAGCGCTCTCAGCTTCGCCTAGCGGATAACGCGCACGACATCGATATCTACGTCTGACACGTTCGAGGAAAGGCAGGTCATCACGCCCCGGGAGCGCGAAGGCGGCCCGGACTCTGCTGACCGTCATATCACAGGAGACGCTCCGACGCTCTCGGCTGCTTTCACCGCATGTTCGAACTTCGCGTTGTGGGCGTGTGGGACCGCGGTCTCCCTCGCCGCGACCTGCCCTCTACCGTCTCGCTCTTGACTCATCTCACATCTCCTCTCGTCCATCTTACATCCCCTCCGCCATCGACTCCCTCCGTGATATCAAGTACAGGAAACCCCGTTTACTGGATACTCATTGTACGTCCGGATACTCATTGTACATCCACTCTTCCGATGCTCTGTATCGCATTCACTCATGCTCCCCAAGTGTCTGTACTCCTCCCGCGAATCGTGCACATCACCTCTCACCCGGTATTCATGCTTACCCTCGCGAGACATACATGTGCTCATATTCGTGAAAGAAGCGATGTGGCTCCTGGGCACCGCGCACGCGAACCTCGTCTTCTTTCCCCAACCTGAAGACGTTCCTGGAGGCTATGCTATCCTGTCGCACACCTGGGGAGGAGAGGAAGACTCGTTTCAAAAGGTTCAAAAGCTGAATGCAGAATCCAATGGCACCTTCTCCCCCGAAGATCAACGTCCCTTGCCCCCCACTGAGCTCCGATCTCTCATTTCCCAGGCGGTCTCTGAAGAAGCGGCCGTTCTCCGAACCCTCATCTCCCAGGAAATCTCTCAAGAAGCGGCCGTTCTACGAACCCTCATCTCCCAGGAGGTCTCTCAAGAAGCGGCCGTTCTCCGCGATGAGCTGCGCCTTCTTGTTTCTGAGACAGTCCCGAAAGAATCTGCGGCTTGCAAAAACTTGAAGAATGCTTTCCATAAAGTGAAATCACACATCATGCAAAAGTTCAAATTGCTACTACACCTACGCCCTTCCCGCCGTACCGAAATTTCTCCTGGATTAGTCCAGGACGACGCGGGTGGGAATCGCCCAGACAGACGACCATCCAGTACTGAATGCGAGCTAGGTTTGTGTAATGATGAAAACTCGTTTTCCCTACTCGGCGCTGACATACGAAGGTCGCTTGATAGATTCAGATCCATGGGCTCCCGCGATACCGCTTTCCCATACTCCTGCACCCGTCTGGCAAGGACTCGCTGAGCCATCCCGCTCGTCGTCACCATGGTTCAACCCACGCGATCGCCTCACTCCAAAAGTTCGATCATTCCTTGAGCTCGCTGAAAAGCACGATTACGATTACGCTTGGGTCGACACGTGCTGTATCAACAAGGAGAGCAGTGCTGAGCTCTCGGAAGGCATCAATTCCATGTTCCGCTACTACGCCGTCTCCGCCATCTGCTATGTCTACCTCAGCGACGTCAAATACTCCGACACTAATTCAGGCAAGATGTGGCACTCCTTCCGATGTAGTCACTGGCACTTCCGGGGCTGGACTCTCCAAGAGCTCATCGCGTCCCGCGTCCTTGTGTTCTATTCCAAGGAGTGGACCTGTTTGGGCACCAAGTACGAGCTCGCCGATCGCCTAGAAAAAGCAACTCGGATATCTGCGGCAGTCCTCCGCTTCGAGAGCCCGTTTACCGACGCGAGCATCGCGACGCGCATATCCTGGGCGGCGCATCGGGAAACCACGAGGCCGGAAGACGCCGCCTACAGCCTCTTCGGACTTTTCGGGGTCAACATGCCGACGCTCTACGGCGAAGGGCGGCTCGCATTCTGCCGGCTGCTCATGGAGATCTCGAAGACTTCGCGCGATCCTTCGATATTTCTTCTGGGAAGACGATTCAAGAGGGTGCACGGATTGGAAGACCTCCAACCAGACCTCCAGAGAACGCCCAACAGCCGAATACGTCGCCATCTTCTCCCCCTTCAGCCTTGGCCGACCTTCAATAGCCTATACCGATACCCTATTCTTATGGTAATCAGATACGAACCCAGTGCCCGCTTGCAGAGAGGACAAGATGAGGTACGCTGGTATGGATGCCATTCCACGTTGTGCTACATTGACGACCATTTTAGCACAGCTCAATTGCAAGCACGACCACAGAACTCCGTGCTCCCACGTTTTCCGTGTCACCAGGCGGGATCGAGCTCCACGCGGCCGTTCTGCCTCTGTATGATGCGGGGGGATTCCTCCTCGTCGACTTGTTCTGCAGAGATCCCGACGGGCCCGTCTTCCTCTTGCTTGAAAGGGTGGACGACAAGCTCAACGCTCACGCTGCTCCGCTATACCAGCCCACAGAGAGCCCCGTTGTGTCGCTGCGGGAATCACGCACGGCGATCGACTCACATGGCTGGAAGATGACCGATCTCCGCGTTGTAGCCCTCCCTCCGTACACCGGTGACATCTCCGAGGACGAAACCGCAGGGATGGAGTCACTGAGGCGCTTCTGCGAAGCCACCACTACCAGCTCCCCCTTTCACTTGGTCTTTCGCGACTTCCTCCAGCTCCGGAACATGGAAATGGTCTTCGACGGTGACAGAAGCACCCTGCCGTCGCCTTGTTCCTCCGAAGACGTCTCCCTTTGTTTTATGGGCCGCTATCTTCGAAGGTTCGTAGTCGTTCTTGGGACATGCTCTCGTACCGAGTCCGCCATCGACAACCACCTACGCTCATCCATGCCAACCTCTCTGTCATCCCGGATCGCCACGGAGACGCCAGGTCCAGGCGTACCACGCCGACAACACTTCTGCATCCTTCATTTGTCCTACACCGGTGAAAGCGCCCCGGCCGCATCAGTAATTCCGCAAGTCTCTGATTCTGTCTGGCTCTGCCTGGGAAGGCGAACCAGACAGAACCAGACAAGATGAAAAAAACCAGACATGATTTTGCGGACTGCTGAACCAGACCTAAATCAGACAACCGAACCAGACAACCAGGAGTTCAGACATGACCGGGAGACCGTACTCCCAGGTCGCTGATGCAGCCTGATTCCGACAAGCAGCAAACAGATCCATTTTGAAAACTAATCAATGCGATTTCTAGTACAATAGGACAATGATTAGGCCGTAGACATTGATGGCGCACGCGGCGCCAGCGCGCCAGTGCCCCTCGTCGTCGTCAGCACGCTCGCCAGGCCCACGCTCACAGTCGTTTGGGCCAGCCAACGCGCCCGCGCCCATCGTCATTGTCGACACGCTCGCCGTACGCTACCAGCATGCGGCACTCGCCCGCACCCTCATCTCGTCGTCCTTCTCCCTCCTGCAGCGCGTGCCCGCGTTACGGCGTCGCAGCGGCGTACGCGAACGGGTCCAGCTCCCGAATCGGGACTATGCGCGCGCGGGCCGTTCAGATGTTCGGGTTGGAGGGAGCATAGTGTCTGCGCAAAAGGCTGAGGGACGCCCGGGGGCGTGTCGGACCTGTGCGTGAGTGTGCAAAAGGACGAGTCGAAGGCCATACCTATCGCGGCCGCGCGGGAGGGAAAGGGGTACACGCTCGGGGTCGAGACAATGCGCCGTGCACCTGCGAGGGACGGCGTCGTTGGGCGAGAGCGACGAGGCAGGGGGGTTTGAAGGGAAGGTGCGGACGCTTGACGCGGCCGAAACCGGATGCGAGCCGGGTGGGCGGGGAACGTGGGGGACGAGACCAGACGCGAGCTTTGCGGACGCGCCGCGCGGGCTCTTGGGCGCATGATGTGAGGATAAGGATGGGTTGAGCTGGGCGATGGAGGTCTTCTTGCATTCGCGTTCGGATAACTCGAACGATGGTGGGGATAACGACGGGGTCGCCGCCCATCCGCGCTGCGCATGGTGCGCCGCGAGCCCGCGCCGAGCCGGACTCGGAGCCAGAGCTCGACAATGCGTCATTCGTGACATCGCTATCGCCCGCGGCTGGCCGGCGCGGGGTCACGAAGCAGGGGCAGTATCCGGATGGTCGTAGCGGACGGGATGTCGACGCCGTGGGGGACGCTAGCCCGCCGCAGGGACCTGTGCGTGCAGGCGACGCCGCGGGAACTCCCGATGCATGGGGCGGGCGCGCGTGGAGCATACGCTCACTGCACCAGCACCAGCACGGGAAGTCGGACGTGGTCCCAGGGGAGTTCGTGTTACATATAAGTAGATTATATGCACATATTTTGAACATACACACCTTGGATACCCTCGTGTGAGCTCAACGCCGCATTCAACACGGCGTTCACGGCAACGACGTTCGCCTGACAGGCGACCTGCTGCCTGTGGTGATGGCACGAAGGGAAAACCCGCCCGTTTTGGCGCATATATGCGCCAAAATGGGCGGGTCCAGACTGTATACAAGGTAAAGGGACGGTTTCATGGATGTTGGAAGGGGTTTGGGACGGCGTGACGGCGAAAATGCGTGCGGGGGATGGTGCAGGGTGCGTGTGCGTGAGGAAAGGTAGTACATACCTGCCGTGTGAGCTCTGATGGCTAAGTCGAGGTCAGTCGCCTGCAGGGATGTATGGACTACAGGCTTACTTGGCATTGTTGGAAGCTATTTCTCGGGTGGTTGAGGGACGTTCTATGGCGGTTTCTGCGCCTGGAAGTCGTTCCGGGCAGGAGAGTGCGGAGGGAGGCAGACGGTAGAAGGGAAAGAGATCGATGCGGCGTTGTTTGGCGCCGGCTGCCTCTGCCACTCGACGCGTACGTGTACGTACGCGCGTCTGATCGCGCTTTGCCTCGCACGCTCTCATTCTTCATCCCGCAACTTCGCCTCTGTCCCCGCCTCCTGCTCTCTCTCTCACAGCGTGGTGTGCCATTTCACAGGTGTGTCCTGTGTATGCTAAGGTTGTTGAACAACCTAGTTTCTGCAGGGCTGATCGCTGATAATCGGTCTCGCCCCCCAGCGGAAGAGGATGCGAGCGTGATAGACGGTGTGTGCTTGTTCCAGTTCTCGCGTTCCTTCGCTCTATCTCAGCATGATCTCTGTTGCTCGTGCACAGGCCATCCCCTTGACCACGCCATCATCCTCGTGGACCACAAACTCCGAAACCCCCTCACTCACGCCCTCGAGATCCTGCTCGTCGTGGGCGACGGCTCCACCACCCGCCATGACCTCAGCTCCTCCCCCGTCCCCCTCACGCACCCTTCACGCCCCTTAATCCGCCTCTTCCAACAGGACCTCCCGTACGTCGATCCCGCCCCCTCGCCCACGTCGACGCTCACCCTCGCCACACTCCTCACTGCGCTGCACGTGCATCTGCACACACTGATTGCGGCGGACAACCACTACGCTGAGCCACTCCGCGCGGACCGTGTGTAGCGCGCGCTATGGCTGGTGGTGGTGGTACGCGCCCCTGGAGGCGTGCTCGACACCCACCAGATCGACTACGTGATGGACCGAGGCCGCGGAAGGTCCCCAGCGGGGAGGGCGAGGAGGCGGGCGAGCGCATTGAGGGACATGGGAGGTCCTGACGACGAGGTATTTAGGCGGCGGGTCTCAAGGTCGTGCTTCGCGCGCCATTGACAGTCCCGATCGGGGTGCGCACATTGTAGACGAGTGTGGCGAACGGCGAGTAGTACACCCGTCACTGCTTCAGCAATGCACTAGTGATCTACAGGCATTGTCAGCCTATCAAGATTGACTGCTCACACGCCGTCAGCACTCCCACACGCAACCACGACAGACGAGTGGACGCACTGTCCAGAGCACAGCGACGGTGTGGTCGAGCCGCATCTCCACGCGCCCGTTTGGGGGCAAGAGATGAGGTTGAGGTTCGAGAGCGTGCTGACGCGCACGGGGACGATGGCGAGCAGGCGGAAGAGCTGGAGGATGATCGGGACGAGCCAGGTGGGAGGGCGAGCTCGTGCAGTAGGCTGGAGTGCATTATGCGCGGTGGGCGGGTTCCTCGGCTGCAGAGGGGCGGCGAACGGGGGGCACGTGGAGAGGGGAGAGCGGGATGAATGTGAGGCGTGATTTGAGCCCCAGTTGCCTGGCTGTCTGACTGCCTGCCGGCTGCCTGAACTGTCTGGATTTTTTCGTCCAGACAGTCCAGGCAACCAGACATTTGCGGGATTACTGATGCGCTGGGGCTGCGCATTCGTGCGAAACGGATCATATCGACATGGACGGACCATGGCCAGTGGAGCGCCGATCGCAGCGTTGGTTTGGGGGAGTAGTGTTATCGTTCTCTTCTAGTCCATTTGGTAGAGAAACGCTGCAAGTGAAATTCCGCTTTGTCATGCCCGACAATATAGTATGATAGACGAAGAAATTGATTTGTGTACAGCTTCAGGTCTGGTGGTACGAGACGTAGAGCGCGGCCTATTGTAAACATCACCGCACATTTTCTAGAGCCAACCAACAGTTCCATTCATCGCTAGCATCCCACATGGAACGGTCGTGCATTCGTGCGGTCCCGCAGCCTGCGTTGTGCTCCAAGAAGTGTGGCGACGAAGTACCTGAACGCGGAGGGGGATGTCAGCTAAAACAAGTCCGAGGATGGTGCCACGAACATATACGCATGTTCGCCATCGACATAGAAGCGCACCTTGGCTGATGAACAAGTTGAAAGATGTGGCTTGCACCCGACCAACAGACCCCGCTTACATCAGCTCTCACGCGCGTTGGCGCCGTGTTCTCGAGCCTCGGCGGGCAGACTCGAACGTCCACTTCCTCCTACCTTTCCCCATCCACACCCATCCTGCCCTGCGAAACTCTCACCAAGACACGCCTTGCTCTTGCTTCGCCACTTCATCCCTCTCCGAGCCATGATATCGTGCTGCAAGTTTAGCACATTTCTCGCGGAGTACGGAGTGCCGACACCCTTCTCATGAACTCAAGGGGCATAGGTACGCTGCGATCCATACTCCCTGAGTTGGTGTCGCTATGCCTGGTCTGAAAAATTAACCGGCTTTCCCTCAGGACGTCCCCACCTGTCCTGTTCGGATCGACTGTGAGCTCGAGATGCGCATGAGGTTGAGAAGTTCTGGAGGGCTGCGACGGAGATAGGGTTTGGTAGTGAGTGACTGCGCAGTGCTTGAGTGAACGACGTTACGACTAACCGGTGATCCTTCCCAAGCCTCATGAACCACAGCGTACACGAGGAAGCGGAAGGTATGTTTGCGATGGGCGAAGAGACGATCGCTCTTACCCTCAAGGAGAAGCTCCTCTTTGAGCAGGGTGTTTCGTTCGGGTACGTTCTCTCCAATTGCTTGCTTTTGCACTTTCCACCGGCCTCCGCATCGGCGCGGCTACAAGGCAGACAAAAGCACGCGCGACGTACCTGAGTTTGTCAACATCTCCAAGGACGACACGCACGCCTGGCCGGCCGTCGCGCGCCGCATGTATCCCTCCGCCGTCAACGCGCCGATGGAGTCCATCGTGACGCCGTTTGTGAAGAACTCGCTCGCGATCAGCAACCACCTGATCGGCGTCCTCACTGACAAGCTCGGGCTCCCTGCGGGCACGCTCGCGTCTCTGCACAAGGTCGAGGGGTTCAGCGGATGTACGGCGCGGTTCACGGTCTTTGGGTCCTTGGTGAGTGATTTGCCTTGCGTTTCCTCGCCTTGTACCGACATCGCTCTCCCCAGTCGTTCCCGCACAACCGCCTCAGCGGCTTGCAGGTGCTCCCGCCCGGGTCCGACCAGTGGTTTTACATCAAGGTAAGTGATCCCTCTCGATTCCTCGCACTCATGCTCACTTAGTCGTCCATCGCTTAGCCCTTGCCCGGAGACGCGATCTGCAACATCGGCGATGCCTTCAACATCTCCGGCGGCATCCTGCGCTCCAACATCCATCGCGTCGTGTGAGTTTGTCCACGAAGTGCCGATGCTCCGCGTCTCATTCCCTTCCCAGCCCGCCTCCGCGGGAGCAAGCCCAGTACGAACGGCACTCGGTCGTGTTCTTCACCCATCCGAACGACACCGTCGAGCTACGGGCGCTGTCCGCGGAGAGCGAGCGCATCTCTGCGGCAGTCGCCAACGCACCACCGGGGAAGTACACCCCGGCGTGACGGCGATGGAGTGGGCTATTGAGGAGGGTCAAGTCGCAGCGGGTGACGAACTACAAGGTGCGTCCCGCCCCGCCGATGTGCGCTGTTGCGAAGGGCTGATGAAGCCGGTGGGGTGCGGAGAGTTGGACGGATAGGCGGGGTACTGAGGCGAACCAGGGGAAGATCTGACTAGCTTCGAACGACGTGTACGTACTATGTACAGTCGTAGCTCTCGATGAATACATGTGTTGCGAACACCCCGATTGCGCCGTCTGCGGATGTGTATCCATACGTGAAAATGTAGAAACGACGCGTGCAGCCAACCGTTTATGGACACTCGAAGTCTATGCCCCATCTGCAACATCTTGGTGTACCCGACGAGCATGCTCAGCATGAACAACAACCCAGATTGTTATTTCGCGCATGGTACAGCTTGAATGCTTCCTCCTGAGCGTGGGGCCGAAGGTAACAACGTATGTATAATATTGACACGATACGGAGGGTCGACGAACATCACCGTCCCCACCCTCGTGAGGACCGCAACTCATCCTGCACAGCACCCTCGCTGGAAACCTCCCCAGCCTCACGCTCCACGTCGCATGGTTCTGCAGAAATTTCGTCCCTGCAAACGCACGAAATCAGCCCAACATCCACGTACAACGATCGATCCACTCACCCCACCGCCTCCGTACCCCGGTGTCCGGGTTTGTCCTTCCTATCCGCATACAGATCAAACTCCGTGCACTGCGGTCCAAGCTGCATACGCTCGTTCGCGCGCCCGCGTACCCCGCTGAGCAGAACGAAGACCGTCTGCAGGGTGGGGCATACGACGCACAGCCGGTGCGCGAACGCGTCCAGGTCGAGGGCGCGCATGAACGCCTCGGCCGCGCATGGGGGGTCCGCGAGGAGATGGCACAAGACGCTGACGGCGAGCACCCGGAGCGCGGGGAGGCTCCCGACGGCGGCGACGAGGCCGTCCTGCGGAGCAACACCGGCGTCAGCGTTGAAGGAGCGCGGGCGGAACCGAATTTGGAGGACGTACGACGATTGCAGGGGTGTCGACGTCCGCGGGAGTGGCCGCGTGGTAGCCGGCGATGAGAGTCGCTTCTAGGCACTCGATCTGCAGAGTGCAGGCGCGGCCCATGACGCGGACGATGCCCCGCGCCATAACGCCAACGTCGAATATTCGAGGGAGAGGTGCACAGGCCCGAATGGCTTTGACGATGAAAGTTGGTCCCTTGATGTAGAGCGTGCGGATAGGGCAGGAGGACGCAAGCAGGAACAGATCGTTGAGGAGGGCGTGGCACGATTGTAGCGGCTTGTGACTCAGCCTACTCGGAGAGAAAGCACGAGAGCCAGGAAGGTGAATGCTTGGTGAACGCCACGGTTTTCATGCCGCCCGGCCGATCCGAGTCCGTGGTGCCGGAAAAAAAGTTGTGGGTCCAAGGACTTGAAGGGGGCGAGAAAGTCCAGTTAAGTTGAGGACGAGTTGAAGCTCGCGGCTCGAATCCTTCGAGTCTACAAGTACCGTCGAGGCACTCCTTGAGAGCTCGAGGCTCGGTCGGACTCGCCCCGCACTTCTGCCGCCCAGGAACTGCGCCTGCGCCAGACGCGAGGTCGCCAGAGTGTCTCCGAGACGCTCCGCTCCTCCAACAGCACGCACGCCGGGTTCGCGGAGTGCGCGGGATCCGCTGCGTTGGGCGCAAACGGCGATGTGAGGCGGTGGAGGGCGCGTTGCGTTGCGCGTGCCCAGGTTGAATCCGGGCGGTGAGGGCGGGCCATGGGCTGCGGCCGTGAGGGGCTGGAGGAGACGGTCCCATGAGGATGCGAATGTGGATGCGCGCGCGCGTTGCTTCGCCTGCCGTGCCGCTTCTCCTCGTCGACTTGAACCATCGAAGAGCCCTGGGTGATCGCGTGGTGAGCAAAGAGGCTCCAGCAGAGGCTCATCCGCTGCTTGCGCATGTCCTGGATCACACGCTGGGTCGGCTCGGAGGCGTACGTCAATAGCAACAGCGGCGACGAGTCCGAGTGCGGCCTGTGCGGGTAGGGCACTACCTCTGCGACGTCCGTCGTGCCGTCAGACGGGGGGCGGCCACCGGAGGTTTGGAAGGCCTCCCGCAGAATGTTGGCGTTGGCGGAGGAAGACGGGAGGAAGTGCGCGCGGCGAGCACTGCAGAGGGCGAAGGCAAATGTCCCTCTTTCGACGATTGGACCTCCCGGCGCCGTGGACGGACCCGTTGCACCTGGGCGGCAAGCGACTTGTCCGAGGACAAAGGCGCTTCGGCCGGCGACGGCAAAGACGAGCTCGTAAACGCATCGTTCGCTGACAGCGCAGGCGCAGTCGACGAGCCTGGACAGGGACTTGCGCCAGTCGACGCCGATTCCGGGAAGTTGACGCACAGCATCCCCGTCCTTCCGATGAGCCTGGAGCTCGGACAGCGTCCAACGCGCTCATCGCTGGCGAGCGTGGTCGCGGGACGAGGGGTCTCGCACGCCTCCACCGCTCGGAGCCGCGCAGCTGCCGCGATTGCCACCCCTCGAACACGCGCCGGCTCCCGTCAGGCAGAGTGCGGAAGCTCGAATTCTGCGTGGGGGGCAGCCGGCGACACGCCCATCGCCGCGCGACGGTCCTCCTCCACGAGTTTGGGCGAAGCCTGCATGTTGGGGGGCGGGACCGTGTCGGACGGGTACAGGGGCGTGTGCGGCTTGGAGGCGACAGGGACCGGACGGGAGCGTCGACATCCATGGAGTTCGGGGTGGAGCCGACGACAGGGACATCGACTTCGCGGTCGTCGAGAGAGACCGGAACCGTGGGCTGTGCGTCGTCCTTCGTCGTTGGGCCGTTCGATGGAGCCAGGGGATCGACATCGATCGCGTCGGTGGGGGCCTCGCTGGTGCTTCTGCAGTACTCGTTGGACACACCGGAGTATGCCTAGAACTCCGACGCAGCTTGCGAGATGACAGGGCCTTCGACCTAGCCCTCCTTTTTTTTGTATATCGTGTGCCTGACGGCGTCAAGCCGATGAACCTGCTGCTCTGCCGGACCCCGGCTGCGCGGTGGAGGGGTGTTGTCCTTCGCATGAATCGCGACGCCAGTAGAGGCCGAGGCTTCTTTCGTTCGAGACGATTGTCTTGACGTGTGCACGTGGGAGGCTCTTGGAAGTAGATTGGCCCAGCACTCCTTCGCCTAATGTTCTGACCAGTCGAACAGGCATGTTCGACGGCGTTGCTCTGGGATAGGGACCAAGTATCGGAAAGCGGGGAACGGGAAGGCGAGGAGAAAGGCCCCGGAGTAATCGCAAATGCGAAAATTTTCGATTGCAAAGAGACCGGGGACGATATGCCATATCCGAATCCTGCGATATCAATCATTCGTGCTCGAGCCGGTTGACGGCGGTTAAGGATGATGGGCATCTATGATGTGCGATATGTCAGAAAGTGCATCGAGCATCAAAAAGCGAAGCAACGTACCATGGCTTGGTTGCAAGCAGTATCGTCTCCGTTGTATACCACTAGCCTATAGTCGACCCGGGGAAGCGAGAAACTATAGTTGCGGACGAAATAGAAACATCGTCAGCACAAGTCGTTCCATATGATCGCAGCACAACACACACCTCCAGTAGTTGCGCGGGGCTGAAGCACAGCAAGCCCTTCTACTACCATTCACTGCCCTTCCCTCTTCGGGTTGGGCCGTCGAGGAGGTTACGGGAGTGTCCACCACGCCGGCTCGTAGGCAGCCTACGCAACGAGACACCGTCGTCCGAGCGCGAGGCCCCCAGCGAGTAGAAGTTCGCTAAAAAGACTCGTCAGCAACCGCACGGCAAAATGTACATTGGAGAGGAGCGCCAACTGCGGGACGCGGTAACGAAAAAAATGGCCTGAACTCACCTTCAGCACTGGATTGCTTCCTGAGCACACCCGCGAAGGGTTCCAGAGCGACATACACGTTGAACAGGTCAACGCTCACCAGCGCTGAAAACGTCTTGTATTTCGCCCATACATCGATACTGCATTGAACGTGCGACTCGGGTACTGAAATCGCCCATACTATGAAAGCTGAGCGAGAGCGGGCACGTCTGAGAGGACGCGGCGATTGGGAGGGTAAGCAATCGACATTGGTCGCGGTATGGCGGGAGAGTACGGCTGCGGACTCACCCCTGACCCCGGCCACAGGAAGCTCTCGCTCAAACTCCCCAGTCCGCGGAATGGTTGCGGAGAATGGATGGCGGCCGAAGTCCTGAGCGGAACCGGGGTTCAGAGGGGCTCTGACGCAGAATGAAGGTGGTGACAGGTACGTACCGCGTTGGATTTGGTGACAGATGGTGCAGGTGCCCGTACTGTCAAGAGCCAGCGAGACGGCTAAACCGCATGTTCGGTATCCGTGGACACGGCAACGATACGCAGACGGAAAGAACGCACCCCGCGAAGGTGACTCATACCGACCTCAGATGGTTGGGACTTGGGCAGGCGAGGACCAAGGAGAGGAAACAAGAGCGTGTCGCCCGCGTCGAGGGGAGAGGCGCGAGGCTTGGAGGCAGCTGGCGCAGAGTGTGGACGAGGAGCAGGAGAGAGCGTAGCACTGGTGTCTCCGGCCTGCGGGCGTGCTGGCGCTCGCGATCGGAGTCGCCGGACCGCTGGACAGGCGCGTCGTCGTCGACATTGTCCTCTGCTTGCAAGTCGCGATGCGCACGGCGACGTTCGTCCGTGAACAGCGTCTCCAGAAAGAGGACGATCGAGACGGGATGCACATCGTGCGCTCGATGCGCTCCGCGCGCTCGTATCATGACTTGGTGCCCACCCCCCCGCGTTTCCGTCCCCTTCGGATCCTTGCGGCGCGTCCTTGCCACGATGTCTCCTTCCTCAACCCGTTCCACCTGCACGGTCACGCCCGCACGTAGTCCGCTCTGCCGCCTCATGACTTCATCAACCCGCCGCAGCACCACGTCGTGTTCACCGGCATCGCTGGGGATAACGCCACGATCCCCTTCGGCATGAGTAACTCAGCCTCGAATGTCCCCCACTGCGACATCAACGAACGTTGCGGAAAAGGGAAACGAATTACACATGTACGCCTGGAGCAAACGAGGAAGAGACCGCCGCCGATACCGACAGAATGCGGACCGTGGTCTGGTTGGCGCCGGTGCCTGCGTTTCGAGCCAATTGAGTCCACTTCGATCGAATACTTACTCTTTCCTCCAAAACACGCAGTGCATATCGTCTATGGAAGCTCCCCTAGAAGGGCCCCCTCCGAGTCTTGCACGATGATTCCGGAACCCTCTGTTCGGCACGTCTTCCTCGACATGCGTTATCGCGCGCGTGGTCGAGCGCACCGCGGTGATCATGTGAGTCCGCATGGAGCTCCTCAATTAGTACCCACCTTTGAGTTTCGTCCAGATGAGACGCCGCAGTGACGTCACCCCGCTTCGAGGCCTCGCACGGATGGGGAAACGAGCGTAGAAAATACCGGAATCGTGCGACGGGTGTTGAGAGATCGCCTGATCCAGCGACCTAGACAGGGGATTCAAAGGTGGTCGTGGGTGATATCGATCGCTGTCAAGAACAGCCGCGGTTGTCCCATATGATAAGGCAGCTTGTACAGTGAGGGAAGGTGCCACAGTCGGCATGCGCGACAATGTCCGCGCGCGACCGCGGCATCGGCGGCGGGTCAAGACGAAAAGGGGCCGGATGATCGAGCCTAGGCGGCGGGTACAGCTCGAGCGCGAGCATGCGGAGGGCCGGGCAGACAGCCTTCCCCGCGTCCGGATCAGCTCGCGCCGCGCGCAGGCATGCGGCGGTGGGAGTGCCCTAGATGAGATCTTCAAGCGCGGTTGTGTGCTCGAGGAGCGTGGCAAGCGCGGGCGGGGCGTCGGTCTCGAGGCGGAAGCGCAGCGCGCGCACGGAGGGGAGGCCGCGCTCGGGCCAGCGCGCGAGCAAGGAGGTGCCACCACAGGCAGCCGCGGCCGAAGGTGGAGGGGGCGAGGAGAGTGAAGTCGTCATGCGAGGCGTCGAGGCTCACGCGCGCGGGCGCGTTAAGACGGTGGTGGAGGGCTAGGTGGCTGGATGTGCTGGCGGAGACATGCACGACGGCCGGAAGGAGGAGGGCGTCGAGGAGAGTGAGCACGGCGCGCCATTAGAGGCAGTGCATGACGATGACGGTGCGCGCGGCGAGAAGATGGACGGTTGGGAGGGGAGTCGAGGGGAATTTCTTTTCCCGTGTGTTAGGAATCAAGAGGATCGAGACGTGGAGGATCGAGAGCCGGAGAGTGACGGAGAGGAAGTACTGCAGCTGACGCGCGACGAAATCGGGTTGTGTACTTGTGGCCGCAATCCCATACAGACTGGCCCGCGTGGGGCGTCGTCGTGTAGTGACGGGATCGAGGGGCGGCCGCTCCGGATGGTTCGCCCACACCGCGCGACGTGCATGCTCGCACACGTCTTGGGCACGGAAAGCATCGGGATTCAGCGGACGCTTCCGCCCTCGTTCACGGAACTTCACGGGGCCGGACGAGTTTGCAGCAACGCGCAGTTCGTGAGGCATCGGCGCTGTGCATCGAGGCGAGTGTACTCCGTCGACCCCTGCGAAGGGCCCAAGAGCTTTGCTATCCCACGCGCGCTCAGCAGGTGAACAATGCACGTCCTGTCGTCGCATCGCAAAAGGTCAGTATATGTCAACATGATCCCCGAGGCCCGTCGCGGATCCGAGTGCCGAGGGGAAGAGCACAAAATGAACACCGAACGCACCGGGGATGGTGTGGTTCTTGACGGTCGGGTAGTAGATGCTGATGGCGATGCCTGCGAACGCGCGGGGGAAATGCCGAATGAGCTCGACGCTCTGGCACCTATCCATGAACAAAAGCCGCACCGGGGTCGGAGCCAGCGTACGCGCCGGGGAAGGAGACCGTCGAGGGCGTCTTGGCACCGGACTCGCCCTTGATGTTCAGCTGCGCGTACAACTGCGCGCCGGGGTAGCTCGAAGCGGCGTGGAGCGCTGCAGGGCGCCGCGCGGGTCAGCACCCATGTGGGAACGACGCACGAAGCGGCCGACGCACCGACGATCTCGTGGCGGAGGAGGTACTGGCCGTCCTCGATGCACTCGGGGACGGTTAGCGTTACCTTGCCCGCGTTGGCGATCATCTTGTCCGTCGCCTACGTCCCGTCGGGCTTGAGCCCTTCTTCCGCGATCTTGAACCACTTCAGTCCCGGTCACGTCCGACTGCGTTGCATCCGGGATCTTGGCACTGGGAGTGTGAATATCATGAGACGAAGCCAGGAGCTATTGGGGCATAACAAAAACATACAGGTAGGAGATGAGCGGACCCTTGTGGCTAGAATAGATGGGGTCCGCGGGGTCGCCCGTGGCTTGGTTAAGAGTGTGATACCACTAAGGATAGTAGTGATTAGAATCAGGAACGAACCTGATTGTACCTACCTCTGCGGTAAGGAGTGCGCCGGTCGGAGCGTCGATGACGGTGGTGGAGACGGGTCTTGAATGTGGTGGGCGTCGCGGACGTTGAAAAGCAATGTTGTGAGCAACAGCGAGTAAGACCCCTGGAAGCGCCCTGCTTTGGTCCCAAGGATTTCATCGTTCCGTACGGATCTTCATGTCTGCGCGCGAGCGCGTCTTGAGCCCGAACTTGCGCGCACCGCACCATAGAGCGTGTCTTGCGCCTGTGGGACGTCGTCAGGACCGTCGTCACGCCTCCTCGAGTCCCTCTGGCACGAATGAGCGGCGCCCATTCCTTCAGAACACGACCCCAGCGCCGTCTACCCTCCAGAAACACCCTGCGGCCGTCGACGCCTTCCACCATGGCACCATGGCCAAGTCATCGCCGTGGGTACATCAAAATGGACGCACCGGAGCGACGGACGGGCGCGCAAGAGTGAGGGACGCGCGGGGAGGAGCCCAAGAGCGAGGGCATGAGCTGACGTACCGGCACACTTCATCTTCTTCTTTCTGTCTGCGGCGTCGTACGGGAGGGCTTGCGGGCGGGCGACGGGTGCAAGTGAGACGGGGTGCCCGACGCGCGCGCCGCGACCGGCATCGGCGTCTATCGGCGCCGTCATGTCATCTGAGCGATGACGTCAACGAGCACCGTCGCGACTAGCGAGCGATCCGTCCGTCAAGTGCCTCCGCTACGCTGACTCTCATATATATGTATATACTTGGTACCTCATGACGCTTGCGATTTGTACGACATGCATGGCACTACATTGGATATGTAGTTACTCCTCTGTCGCACCTCTGCCGTCCTCGACTCGCGCCTGCGTCGGACGCGAGGTCGCCGGACTGCATCTCCGAGACGCTCCGCGTCTTCAACAGCACGCACGCGGGGCTCATGGGGTGGTCGGAGCCCGATGCGTGGGGCACGAAGGGCGACGCGGGGAGATGGAGAGAGCGCGTCGGGTTGTGCGTGCCCAGGTTGGCGTTGAGCGGCGAGGGTCGGTGGGCTGCGGCCGTGTCGAGGGGGCTGGAGGAGACGGTCCCGCCGAGGATGTGGACGCGGATGCGTGTGCACGGTGCTTCGCCTGCCGTGCCGCTTCTCTTCGTCGACTTGAACCATCGGAGAGCCCACGGCGATCGTGCGGTGAACAATGGCATTCTAGCGCCGGATCTAGCGGGGGCTCATCCGTCCTTGATCACACTCCGGGTCGGGTCGGGTCGGGTCGGGGTCGTACGTTAACAGCAACGGTGGCGACGGGTCCGAGTGCAGCTTGTGCGGGTCGCGGAGCGGCGGCGACGCTTCCGCGACCCGCATCGTGCCGTCAGACGAGGGGCGTCCATCCGAGGTCTGGAATGCCATCTGTGGATCTTGGCGTTGGCAGAGGAGGACAGGAGCGGGGGAGGAAGTGCCCGCGGCAGCGGTGAGCACTGCAGGGGGCGAGGGCGAGTGCCACTCGTTCGGAGACGGGAGTTCCAACCGCCATGAGTTCTAGACCCGTTACAGCTGGGCGGCGAGCGACAGGTCTGAGGACAAAGACGCTTCGGCCTGCGGTGGCGAAGACGAGCTAGCAACCATATAGCCCGCTGACGGCGCGGGGTGCGTCGAAGAGGGACAAGGACTTGAGCTCGTCGACGCCGATTCCAGGACGTTGACGCACGACCTCCTCGTCCTTCCGATGGCGGAACTCGGGAGTGCCGTCCAACGCGCTCATCGCTGGCGAGCTTGACCGCAGGACGGGGAGGTTCGCGCGTTCCCACTGCTCGGACCCGCGGAGCCGCCGCTGTTGCCACCACTCGAACACGTGCAGCCGCTGGCTCCTGTCAGGCAGAATGCGGCAACTGATGCGCGGGGGGCAGTCGGCGACACGCCCATCGCCGCGCGACGGAGGGCGGGACCGCGTCGGACAGGTGCAGTAGCGTGTGGGGATTGGAGGCGACGGGAGCGGGCGTCGACATCCATGAACTTCGAGGTGAAGCCGGCGACAGGGACATCAACTTCGCAGTGGCCGACAGAGACCGGAACCGTGAGCTGTGCGCTGTCCTTCGTCGTCGGGCCGTTGTGTGGAGGCGGGGGATCGGCATCCATCGCGTCGGGTGGGGCCTTGTTGAGGACGCTGGAGCTTCTGCGGTACTCGTTGGACACATTGGAGTGTGCCTGGAACTCCGACGCGGCTTGCGAGATGACCCTAGCCCTCCTTGTGCTTCTGCGTCTTGCGGCAGGCGCGTCGATGGTGGTGAACCCGCCGCTCCGCCGGACTCCGGCTGAGCAGTGGGCATGCACGGGGTGTTGTCCGTCGCAAGCATCGCGACGCGAGTAGAAGCGTCGGGTTCTTTCGCGGCATAGTCCTTGCCCGAGACGATCGTCTTGCCATGTGCACGTGGGAGGCTCTTGGTAGTAGACTGGCCGAGCGGTCCTTCGTCTCGTGGGTTCCGACCAGTCGAACAGGAATGTTCGACGGGGTTGTTCTGGAACAGAGACCGAGTAGTGGAAGACAATGAAGATCTCCCCACGGGCAGGCGAGGATAAAGACCCCGGAGCAACCGCAAATGCAAGGAGTTGTGATTGCGCAGAGACCGGGGAAGAGAGAAGCTATAGGTGCGGACTGAATGGAACCATCATCAGCACAAGTCGTTCCATGTGATCGTAGCACGATACACACCTCTCAGCAGTCGCGCGGAGCCAAAGTGCAGAAAGCTCTTCTGCTACTATTTACTGCCCTTCTGACTTTGGGTTGAGACGTTGAGGAGCTATGGGAGTGTCTATTACGCTGGCTTGTAGGCAGCCTACGTAGCGAGTCAGCGACATACTCTCGTCCGAGCGCGAGACCTAAAGTTCGCTAAAGACCCCGTCAGCAACTGCATGGCAAAATGGACATCGCAGGGGAGCGTCGGCTGCGGGACGCGGCAACCAAAGGGATGGCCTGAACTCACCTTCGGCTGCTTCCTGAGCGCACCCACCAGGGATTCCCGAGCGACGTACACGTTGAACGGGTCGACACTCATAGACAACGTCTTGTATTTCGATGAGGCATTGAACATGCGACTGTACGACTGGCATCGCCTGCCGATGGCAACCATACGAGAGCGCGCACGTCTGAGAGGACACGGCGACTGCGAGGGTAAGCAATCGACATCAGCCACAGGGCAGGGTAGGCGTTGGTCGCGGTATGGGGAGAGGGTGCGGCTGTGGACTCACTCTTGACCTCAGCCACCGGACGCTCTCGCCCAAACGACCCAGTCCGTCGGATGGTTGTGGAGAGTGGGTGGTCACCGATCTGACGAGGTGGCCACAGTCCTGAGCGGAACCGGAGTTCAGAGGGCAGCGCATGCCGACAGAATACCCTGCCACTGGCGTTCATATCAATGACAACATACACCGCTACTGGCGTTCGGATAAGCTCATATGAGTGGGCGCTCTATACCTGCTACTACCGTCTATATGTACCACATAGCCACACATATGAGTGCCCTCACACCCTGCCACCTATACATATTATAAAAGTGGCTGCTTATATGAGTGCATTAGTGTCTTTCCCTCATATGAACTTTGTAGCGCCTTGCCACTCATATGAGCTCGTCCCCTCATATGAGCTCGTCCCTCATATGAGCTCGTCCCCTCATATGAGCTCGTCCCCTCATATGAGCTCGTCCCCTCATATGAGCTCGTCCCTCATATGAGCTCGTCCCCTCATATGAGCTCGTCCCCTCATATGAGCTCGCCCCCTCATATGAGCTCGCCCCCCTCATATGAGCTCGTCTCCTCATATGAGCTCGCCCCCCTTATATGAGCTCGCCCCCCTCATATGAGCTCGCCCCCCTCATATGAGCTCATCGGCGTCTCACCCCTCATATGAGCTTATTAATATCCCACCCTTAATATGAATGCACCAGCATTCCACAGCTCCCATTAGCACATCTGGGAACTGGCATACTCTATTGCATGCCTGTGTGTATAGGTGCACCCATGCTGGAGCAATTCTTCAGCTTATCATATCACTGAGACACAGGAACTGCACTCTGAAAGGACAGGAAACTGCACCAGCTGTGCAACCGAAACAGACAGAATGGGTGCCCATTAGTTCCATTTTTATTCACACAATGCGCAAAGAGAGAGCAAGAAACCTATGATAGAAAGCGCAGGGCTCAAGCCGATCTCCGCAATCGGCAATTGACTCCCCCCGGGGGTCACCTCCGGGCCGCTAATTGACTCCCCCCGGGGGTTGATCTCCGAGTTTTTGATCACCTGTGTATCTCCGAGTTTTTGACCACCTGTGTATCTCCAACTTTTTGATTGCCTGTGTATATTGTCAGCCTTCATTACCAGACTGCCTGTATCTATTACCGAGTTTTTGGACATCTGTGTGTATTACTGCTTTCATTGCCGAGTTTTTGATTGCTGGTGCCTGTTACCGGTCCTCATTACTAACTTTTTGACTGCCTCAATCCATCACTGAGTCTTTGTTCACCTCCAGCCTTTGATACCGAGTTTTTTATCACTGATATTGGTAATATTAGATGAGTTAGTCTGCCTGTACTAAACACCCTCTCCCTAGGAAGTCACCCTTCACAGCTGCATGTGTTGATGGAAATTGACCAAGCTGTTTTCTGGGTCAGGTAGTAGCATGCAAGAGCTGTGGGTGTGCAAATCTGGAAGGCAGTAGCTGCAAAAGTGAGGGAGTAATGGGGTATGATATTCTAAAATGACATACCAAACACAGACCTGGGATGAGAGTGAATCACATCCCAGACACCTAGATATATTCACAGAGGATGGTTTAAATGCAATGCAGAAGAGAGCGCACAGAAATCAGGATTTCCGATGAAGATACAAGATATGTGTGGAAAGTGGAAGTTCTGAGAAAACACAACATGCATAAGTTCATGTGCAGACATTATATCAACAGGCTATTTGCTGCATCACAATTGGGTACTATTGGGGTGCTCAGATCGGAATTTGCAAGCTTATCGGTGATGATATGCATATGGGGCACCATATGTCATTATTTCATGACATACAGTATCCTGACACAGCATATGCTCCGATTAGAATGCTAAGACATGGAATATAACGGGGTAGAACATAGCTATCCAACGCAGAAAAGACCTTGAAAAACGGTTGAGAATCAGTGGAGATGTGCAAGGTGAGCCAGAAGTGTGGTTTGCTGAATGACTCTGACCTCGCTTTTCACGCAAACCACACTTCTGGCTCACCTTGCACATCTCCACTGATTCTCAACCGTTTTTCAAGGTCTTTTCTGCGTTGGATAGCTATGTTCTACCCCGTTATATTCCATGTCTTAGCATTCTAATCGGAGCATATGCTGTGTCAGGATACTGTATGTCATGAAATAATGACATATGGTGCCCCATATGCATATCATCACCGATAAGCTTGCAAATTCCGATCTGAGCACCCCAATAGTACCCAATTGTGATGCAGCAAATAGCCTGTTGATATAATGTCTGCACATGAACTTATGCATGTTGTGTTTTCTCAGAACTTCCACTTTCCACACATATCTTGTATCTTCATCGGAAATCCTGATTTCTGTGCGCTCTCTTCTGCATTGCATTTAAACCATCCTCTGTGAATATATCTAGGTGTCTGGGATGTGATTCACTCTCATCCCAGGTCTGTGTTTGGTATGTCATTTTAGAATATCATACCCCATTACTCCCTCACTTTTGCAGCTACTGCCTTCCAGATTTGCACACCCACAGCTCTTGCATGCTACTACCTGACCCAGAAAACAGCTTGGTCAATTTCCATCAACACATGCAGCTGTGAAGGGTGACTTCCTAGGGAGAGGGTGTTTAGTACAGGCAGACTAACTCATCTAATATTACCAATATCAGTGATAAAAAACTCGGTATCAAAGGCTGGAGGTGAACAAAGACTCAGTGATGGATTGAGGCAGTCAAAAAGTTAGTAATGAGGACCGGTAACAGGCACCAGCAATCAAAAACTCGGCAATGAAAGCAGTAATACACACAGATGTCCAAAAACTCGGTAATAGATACAGGCAGTCTGGTAATGAAGGCTGACAATATACACAGGCAATCAAAAAGTTGGAGATACACAGGTGGTCAAAAACTCGGAGATACACAGGTGATCAAAAACTCGGAGATCAACCCCCGGGGGGAGTCAATTAGCGGCCCGGAGGTGACCCCCGGGGGGAGTCAATTGCCGATTGCGGAGATCGGCTTGAGCCCTGCGCTTTCTATCATAGGTTTCTTGCTCTCTCTTTGCGCATTGTGTGAATAAAAATGGAACTAATGGGCACCCATTCTGTCTGTTTCGGTTGCACAGCTGGTGCAGTTTCCTGTCCTTTCAGAGTGCAGTTCCTGTGTCTCAGTGATATGATAAGCTGAAGAATTGCTCCAGCATGGGTGCACCTATACACACAGGCATGCAATAGAGTATGCCAGTTCCCAGATGTGCTAATGGGAGCTGTGGAATGCTGGTGCATTCATATTAAGGGTGGGATATTAATAAGCTCATATGAGGGGTGAGACGCCGATGAGCTCATATGAGGGGGGCGAGCTCATATGAGGGGGGCGAGCTCATATAAGGGGGGCGAGCTCATATGAGGAGACGAGCTCATATGAGGGGGGCGAGCTCATATGAGGGGGGCGAGCTCATATGAGGGGACGAGCTCATATGAGGGGACGAGCTCATATGAGGGGACGAGCTCATATGAGGGGACGAGCTCATATGAGTGGCAAGGCGCTACAAAGTTCATATGAGGGAAAGACACTAATGCACTCATATAAGCAGCCACTTTTATAATATGTATAGGTGGCAGGGTGTGAGGGCACTCATATGTGTGGCTATGTGGTACATATAGACGGTAGTAGCAGGTATAGAGCGCCCACTCATATGAGCTTATCCGAACGCCAGTAGCGGTGTATGTTGTCATTGATATGAACGCCAGTGGCAGGGTATTCTGGCGCCACCCAGTGCAGAGGGGCTCTGACAAAGAATGAAGATAATGGCAGATACATACTAATCTGGATTCGACGACAGGTGGTGGAGGAGCCTAGATCTGCCATCAACAGCCGGGGAGATAGCTAGACAGCCTGTTCAGTATCTGTGGACACAACGATACGCAAACTGAAAAAAAAACGCACCCTTTAAGGACGACTCATGCTGGTCTCAAAGGGTTGGAACTTGGCTACGCGAGGACCAACGAGAGGAAACAAGAGCGTGTCGTCCACGTCCAGGGAAGAGGTGCAAGGCTTGAGACAGCTGGAGAGGAGAAGTGCGGACGAAGAGCAGGAGAGAGCGTAGCACCTGCGCCTCCAGCCTGCGGGTGTTCCGGTGTCAGGCGCTCGCCGGTCCGCAAGGCCTAAACAGGCGCGTCGTCATCGGCGCTTGCAGATTGTCCTCTGCTTGCCGTGCGCACGGCGACGCTCATGCACATGTCTGCGGGCAGCGTCTCGAGACGGAGGACGAAGACGGGGTGCGCGTTGTGCGCCCGATGCGCTCCGCCGCCTTGAGTCCGTCAATCCGCCGCAGCACCCGTGTCTACGGGCATCGCGGGGGACAACGCCACGATCCCCTTCCGCATGAGTAACGAACGCCGCGGGAACAGAAGACGGTATATCGCTCATGAACGCCTGGAGCAAACGAGGAAGAGACGGCCGCCGATACCGACAGAATGCGGACCGTGGTCTGGTTGGCGCTGGTGCCTGCGTATCGAGCCAATTGCGTCCCCCGCAAAACACGCGGCGCATATCGTCTGTGGAAGCTCCCCTCGAAGTTTCCCCTCCGAGTCTAGAGCCGCACCACGACCGAATCCTCGTTTCTCGCTGTTTCGAGCCTGATTCCGGAACCCTCTGTTCAGTACGTCTTAAGCCTGGACATGCGTTATCGCGCGCGTGGCCGGGTGCACCGCGATGATCATGTGAGTCCGCATCTAGCTCCTCACTTCCTTCCTGCGCTCAAGCTGCTACTCCTGGATATTGATGCCGGTTGCTCCGCTCTTCAGTATCATTAATCTGGCTATTCACGCGGACATGCTCCTGTGACCGATTGAGGTTCCGAAGATCGTCGGTCCAAACATCTCCGGGCGATGTTTCTGTACACAACCCGCCTGGACCGTGGCATAGGGTCATCGAAAACGCGGCAAGGCACTGCCGCGGACCTGCCTGAATCGCAACAGTATGTTTTGCGCATGCTTGGGACCAGCTGACCCATTTATCTCAGGGGTGTTCATCTCCGCTCAAACCAGTGTTGTGCGACCGGGAGATCTAGAGCATCGCGCTTGTCCTTCCTGGAGACGGCGTTGAGTCGCTCTCCGATCCCCCGCTTCGCACCCCGCTGGCATCCGGTGCCCATTCGCGCGCATACACTGTCACTTATAACGAGCGCGGCTGAGGCACTCGCAGTTACTGCCAGAGACGTCTACACCGGCGATCCAAGCGTCGGCGAACATCTGCGTATCGAACCGCATCATGTACCTTGCGACGAATGACATATCTCTCAGCTTCGCCCAATGGTGGACACGCACGGTATCAGAGCCTGACATGTTCGTGGCAGGGAACGTCATCTCGCCCTGGGAGCGCAAAGCCAGCCTGCCCACACTCTATTCGCTTTGATTTCTCAGGAGAAGCATCGGAGGCGCTCCAACGCTATCGCGTGCATGTTCCGCATGGTGGAACGTGTGGTCGGCGTCTGAGACTGGGGTCGCCCTCGCCGCAACTTGGCCTCTTCTGTCTTGCCTCAGCCCTCGACCCATCTCACGTCCTCATCGTACGTCCGCTCTTCCGATGCTCTGTATCGCATTCGCTCATGCTCCCCAAGTGTCTGTACTTCTCCCGCGAATTGTGCACCTCCACTCTCACCCGGTATTAGTGCTTGCTCTTGCGTGACACGCCCGTGCTAATATTCGTGAAAGAAGCAATGTGGCTCCTGGGCACCGCGCGCGCGAACCTCGTCTTCTTTCCCCAGCCAGAAGACGTTTGTGAAGGCTATGCCATCCTCTCACACACCTGGCTCAAGGCGGACGGAGAAGACACGTTTCAAAAGGTTCGAAAGTTGAACGCAGAATCCAACAGCACCTTCCCCCCAGAAGACCAACGTCCCTTGCCCCGAGCCGAGCTCCGATCTCTAATTTCTGAAGCAGTCTCAAGGGAATCTGCGGCTCGCAGAGACTTGGAAGATGCTCTCCATCGGGTGGAATCCCAGATCATGCAGATACTTCAGTTGACTCCTCCTTGCCATACCAATTCCTCCCCCGTCGTCCGTGATTCTACCGAAGGGAATCGAGCATCCGATACCGTTGAATGCGTGCCAGGTCAGTGTAATTAAATCTCACTTATCCTCCGAGTCGGCGCTGACATACGACTCGACCCAAGGCCGCTCGACACATTCAGACCCACGTGCCCCTGCGATACCGTTTTCCCCTACTCCTACACCCGTCCAGTCGTCACCGCCATGGTTCAACCCACGCGATCGCCTCACTCCAAAAGTTCAATCATTCCTTAAGCTCGCCGAACGGTACGGGCATGAGTACGCTTGGGTCGACACGTGCTGTATCAACAAGGAGAGCAGCGCCGAGCTCTCGGAAGGCATCAATTCCATGTTCCGCTACTACGCCCTCTCCGCCATCTGCTACGTCTACCTCAGCGACGTCGAATATTCAGACAAGATGTGGCGCACCGAATTCCACGGAAGCCGCTGGCACTCGCGGGGCTGGACTCTCCAAGAGCTCATCGCGTCCCGCGTCCTCGTGTTCTATTCCAAGGAGTGGACCTGTCTGGGCACCAAGTACGAGCTCGCCGAGCGCCTAGAATGGGCAACTGGTATCCTTGCGGCAGTCCTCCGCTTCAAGAGCCCATTCACCGACGCTAGCATCGCGACGCGCATATCCTGGGCGGCGCATCGGGAAACCACGAGGCCGGAAGACGCCGCCTACAGCCTCTTCGGGCTTTTCGGGGTCAACATGCCGACGCTCTACGGCGAAGGCCGGCTCGCATTCTGCCGGCTCCTCATGGAGATCTCGAAGACCTCGCAGGATCCTTCGATTTTTCTCTTGGGAACACGACGGTATGAGGACGACTTGAGAGGCCTCCAATCAGTTCTCCGGAGAGTGTTCCAACGAACTCGTCGCCATCTTCTCCCCCTTCAGCCTTCGCCGACATTCAGTGGCCAATTCCGCCCTGTTCCTACGGTGTTCTACCACCCAGGTGCACGCTCCCAGAGAGGAAAAAATGAGGTACGCTGGTATGGATGCCATTCTACGCTGTGCTACATTGACGACCATTTTAGCAGGGCTCGATTGCAAGAACGACCACAGAACTCCGTGCTCCCACGTTTTCCGTGTCACCAGGCGGGATCGAGCTCCACACGGCCGTTCTACCTCTGGATGATACAGAGAGATTTCTCCTCGTCGACTTATTCTGCCGAGATCCAGACCCCGTCTTCCTCTTGCTTGAAAGGGTGGACGACGAAGTCAACGCTGGCGCTGCTCCGCTATACCAGCCCACAGAGAGCCCTGTTGTGTCTCTGCGGGAATCAAGCACGGCAATCGACTCACATGGCTGGACGATGACCGATCTCCGCGTTGCAGCCCTCCCTCCGTACACCGGTGGCCTCTCCGGGGGCGAAACCGCAGGGATGGAGTCACTGAGGCGCTTCTGCGAATCTGCCACCACCGGCTCCCTCTTTCACCTTGTCTTTCGCGACTTCCTCGAGCTCCAGAACATTAAAATGGTCTTCGACGGTGACGGAAGCACCCTGCCGTCGCCTTCTTCCACCGAAGACGTCTCCCTTTATTTCAAATCTTCCCGGTTGCCGCGGGATGAAATGCTCGTTGTCGTTCTTGGGACATGCTCTCGTATCGAGTCCGTCATCGACAACCGTGGCCCACGCTCATCCAGGCCAACCTCTCTGTCATCCCGGATCGCCACGGAGACGCCAGGTCCAGGCGTACCACACCGACCACACTTCTGCACCCTTCGTTGGTCCTACCGCGGTGAAAGAGCCCCGGCCGCTGCGGCTGTACATTCGTGCGAAACGGATCATATCGACATGGACGGACCATGGCCAGTGGAGCGCCGACAGATGTATTGGTTTGGGACAATTTTGTTATCGTTCTCTCCCAGTCCGTTGGGTAGAGAAACGCTGCAAGTGAAATTCCGCTTTGTCAAGTAGATATGGAAGACGAAGAAATTGATTTGTGCACAGCTTCAGGTCTGGTGGTACGAGACGTAGAGCGCAGCCTATTGTAAACATCACCGTATATTTTCTAGAGCCAACTAACAGTTCCATCTATCGCTGGCATCGCGCATGGAACGGTAGTGACGATGCTGTTGCACGCTGATGCGACGGGTCATAGAGTCGATGGCAGGGGTGAGGGCGAGGGAGCGATCTCGCGTAACCGCGAGGCTCGGGAAATCGATCGAGAAGCTAGATACAACGCCCCGCGTGAAGGGCGAACGCGCGGCGCACGAAGTGGACGAGGATGGGGGAATAGACGCGGGGAAGACGAGGTCGCGCACACGGGCAGGCGAGATGATGAAGGATGCGAGGGCGAGGGTCAGGACGAGGTCATGGGCGTGGGCGTGGGCGAGGGCGAGGTCAAGGTGTAGGGAGAAGAAGTCGATGCGAAGCTGGATGAGCACACCGCACATGCGAGAATAGAAAGTTGACTCATAGCCTACATACATACAGCGCGCGCGGCGCGAGGGCATATCTGGTAGAAGATACTGTACCGAAGCCAATTACAAATCCGTGGCGCTGGGGACACTGCAGAAGAAGCTAGAGAGGGCGTGGAGATGGATGGAGGTGGACCAAGACAGAGAGAAATGAAAAGGGGACGAAGAACGTGGATGTTCCGGATCGTTTTATAGGCAATAAAGTGATAAGAGGACATACGATGACGGCTACGGAGTGCCATTGCGAGAGGGAGAGGGCGCCGCGCCGCGGGTAGTGGTGATCGAGTGTGCGCGGAGTAGATCGCGAGAGTGCACGGAGGACGCTGCGGTGCGTTCGCATGCGTCGCGTCTTGACAGCTCCATGAGCTTTGCGTACGCAATATTCATAACATAGCTGCGTGCGGGTCCCGATATGTTCGTGAGGCGGAATAGACGAGATGCGCGAAGACGAGGTCCGAACGCGGAGATGATCGCGCGGGCGCTACGCTGGTTGAAGATGTTGTGCTCGTGCGCCTGCACCGTACGGCGACAGCGCGAGGGTATCAGTCGATAGGCCCGTTATAAGGAGGTATGGTGGTCAGTATGAGAAAAGTCCAACAAGTTCCAGTGCACCCACTTACAACCCAAGCAGCACTCAGGACTGCGCGCACTGAGAATCGTGTTCTCAAGAGTGGATGACCCCGCTGAGCGAGTGCTGTTGTCAGTTCTCCATCTGTGTCGCTATACTCTGCCTATTCTCACCATTGTAGTAGTATACCCGGCCTCCTGATCTTCTATTAACTCGGGCACGTCCGCTTCAAAGAGATCGAGAGCACGCGGCTGCCGGCGCGAGCGCGCGATGTCTTCTATGCGCACAAGCTGGTCGCTTGGGGCCTATGCAACGGGATTAGCGGTGAGCGAACGCGCGATATCCCATCTTACCTCAACGCGTGTGCTATGAACCCAATGGTCACATCTCCTAGCTCGTCATACGTCTGTCCTTTCCTGTTGCATGACAATGTCCCCCGGTGCTGATGAAACGCTCACGTCTACTGCGCACCAGCAATGATGAAAGGTACCGTGCTCGTCAAAACCCGTACCCGCAGACGAGGGTCAGGGTACGTCGCGGGTGGGGTAAGGGTACGCTCTGGTTACCCGTACCCGACCCGTGCTATTCCCTAATCGCGGCGGGTACAGCTCGAGCGCGAGCATGCGTAGGGCCGAGCAGACCGCCTCCCCCGCGTCCGGCTCGGCTCGCACCGCGTGCAGGAATGCGGTGGTGGCTCCCACTAGGAGTCGTCGCGGAGACAGTCCGAGACGCACGGTAGGGGCTTCGCGCGAATTCGAGGGCGGTTGGATGCTTGAGGAGCGTGGCAAGCGCGAGTAATGCGTCGGTCTCGGGGCAGAGGCGCAGCGCGCGCGGAGGGGAGCAAGGGGGCGGAGGAGAGGCCACGCTCGGGCCAGCGCGCGGGGAATGCGTGCGCGTCGGGTGTGCGGTCGCAGCGGGGGTGCCATCACAGGTGCCCGCGACTGGAGGTAGAGGTGACGACTCGAGTGAGGTCATCGTGTGAGGCGTCGAGGCTCACGCGCGTGGGCGCCGGAGACGCGTCGAGATGGTGGTGAAGGGCCAGGAGAGCAGCCGAATGCGCCCGGTGGAGAGGTGCCCGCAGGGAGTCGAGGCGGAGGGCGTCGAAGAGACGGCGCGCTATTGGGAGCAGCGCGTGACGATGACGGTGTGCTCGGCGGGAAGATGCACGGTCTGGAGGGACGTCGAGAGGAACGTCTTTTCTCGTGCGTTGGGAATCAAGAGGATGAAGCCGTGAAGGACGGAGAGCCGCGGAGTGGCGGAGAGGAAGTCCGGCGGTTGAGGCGCGACGGCGAGCAGCAGGCGGGAGCCAGGTCGTGCTGGGTACTTGTGGCCGCAATCCCACGCAGACTGACCCGCGTGGGGCGTCGTCGAGGGGAGACGTGGCAGAATCAGAGGGCCGCCGCTCCAAAAGGCTCGTCCACACCTCGCTATGACTGTGCTCGCACACATTTTGGTACGGCCGGCGTCGGGATTCAACGGACGCCACCGCTCTCGTGTTCGCGGCACATGGGGCCGGCCAAGTTTTCAGCAACGCGCAGTTCGCGAGGCGTCGCCGCTGTCCATCGAGGCGGGTGTACTCCGTCGACCTTTGCGGAGGGCGCGAGAGCTTTCCGATGCCACATGGTCGAGTTGTGTGCTCGTCAAGGAGCTCGATCGTGCGGCCAGCCTGTCGAGGGTCGTGGCTCATGTGGTCGCGTCAAATTCTTTCCACTCGTGCGGTCCCGCAGCCTGCGTTCAAGTGCTCCAAGAAGTATGCGTCGCTGTGGCGACGAAGTACCTGAACACGGAGGGGGGACGTCAGCTCCAACAAGTCCGAGGATGGTGGCACGAACATATACGCATGTTCGCCATCGATATAAGTAGAAGCGCACCTTGGCTGAAGAACAAGTTGAAAGATGTGGCTTGCACACGAGCGACGAGTCGGACCCGATCGCTTACATCAGCCGTCGCGTGTGTTGGCGCCGCGTTCTCGAGTCTCGGCTCGGACATCCACTCTCTCTTCCACACGCACTGAACCGCTCGACACCCACATCTATCTTGCCCCGCGGAACCCCCACCGAGACGCGCCTTGCTTTTGCTTCGCCACTTAATCCCTCTCCGAGTCATGAGATAATGCTGCAAGTTTGGCCCATTTCTCGCGGAGTACGGAGTGCCGACACCCTTCTCATGAACTCAAGGGGCATCGGTACGCTGCGATGCATACTCCCTGAGTCTGTGTCGCGATGCCTGGTCTGAAACCTTGCCCGCCTTTCCCTCAGGATGTCCCTACCTGTCCTGTTCGTGATCGACTGTGAGCTCGAGATGCGCATGAGGTTGAGAGGCTCTGGAGGGCTGCGACGGAGATGGGGTTTTGGTAGTGAGTGACTGCGCAGTGCTTGAGTGAACGTTACGACTAACCGGTGATCCGTCCCAAGCCTCATGAACCACGGCGTACACGAGGAAGCGGAAGGTATGTTTGCGATGGGCGAAGAGACGATCGCTCTTACCCTCTAGGAGAAGCTCCTCTTTGAGCAGGGAGACCAAGGTGTTTCGTTCGGGTACGTTCTCTCCAACCGACCTCCGCATCGGCGCGGCTACAAGGCAGACAAAGGCACGCGCGACGTACCTGAGTTTGTCAACATCTTCAAGGACGACACGCACGCCTGGCCGGCCGTCGCGCGCCGCATGTATCCCTCCGCCGTCAACGCGCCGATGGAGTCCATCGTCACGCCGTTTGTGAAGAACTCGCTCGCGATCAGCAACCACCTCATCGGCGTCCTCACCGACACGCTCGGACTCCCTGCAGGCTCGCTCGCGTCTCTGCACAAGGTCGAGGGGTTCAGCGGATGCACGGCACGGTTCATCAGAGCGCCGTCGTATCCTGGGCCGGAGGCGAAGACCTTGCTGACGGTGCACATTGACTTTGGGTCCTTGGTGAGTGATTTGCATTGTATGCCCTTGCATTGTACCGACATCGCTCTCCCCAGTCGTTGCTGCACAACCGCCTCGGCGGCTTGCAGGTGCTCCCGCCCGGGTCTGACCAGTAGTAGTTTTACGTCAAGGTCATTGATCCCACCCGATTCGCCGCGCTCATGCTCACCTAGTCGTCCGTCGCTCAGCCTCTGCCCGGATACGCAATCTGCAACATCAGCGACGCCCTCGACATCTTCTCTGGCGGCATCCTGTGCTCCAACATTCGTCGCGTCGTTTGAGTTTGTCCACGACGCACCGATGCTCCGCGTCTCATTCCTTTCCCAGCCCGCCTCCGCGGGAGCAAGCCCAGTACCATCCACCCGAACGACGACGCCGTCGAGCTGCGTGCACTGTCCGCGGAGAGCGAGCGCATCTCTGCGGCAGTCGCCAACGCACCACCGAGGAAGTACACCCCGGCGTGACGGTGATGGAGTGGGCTATTGAGGAAGGTCAAGTAGCAGCGGATGACAAAATACAAGGTGTGTCTTGTCCTGCCGATGTGCACTGTTGCCAAGGGCTGACCGTGATTGCCCATCCTATTCGCATACAGCTCAAACTCTGTGGACTGTGGTCCCAGGTGCAGCCGCTCTTTCGCGCGCCCCCTGAGCAGAACTACGAACATCTTCAGCCGCAAGATGATACACCCGACGGACAGCCGGCGGGAAAACGACCGAGTTCCTCAACGTCGCCGCGGAGGACGCGCTTGTGTCCTATGGTCGCGCGCCATATGCCTACCCTGCCCCGGTGAACGTGCGCATGGGCGACGCGGTGGGTCCCTTCGTCCGGCGCGCGATCGAGGTGAACGGGACGATGCTCGCGATTCTCAACGAGAAGCTCAGGCTGCCGCGCACCGCATGGATGCATCGGAAGGAGGAGTGGAGCGGGAGCGAGGTGCGGGTCACGCGGAGCCGGCCGCGCGGGCCGTCCGAGGGCACCGACGAAGCCAAGGCGACGCTCATTGCTCATACCTACTTTGGCAACCTGTCGTTCTTGCGCGACTGTTTTGGGGGGCTGCCGGCACGCGGACGTGGCGGTATGGCAAGGTAGGTATCCCTCGCACGATCGCGCTGGTATGGAGCTGTCAGCCGTCTCGCCGAGATACAGCCTGTTCCCAGCCACGCGATCGGAGATGCACTGACAATCTTCAGCGGTGGCTTTCTCAGGTCCAACCTCCACCGCGTCGTGTAAGCGTCCTGTCTCACGCGCACTCTGTCTTCACTGACACAGATCTGAACAGACCTCCTCCTGGAGAACAGCTGGCGCTGTACGAGCGATACTCCCTCGTCTACTCCACTCGACCCGGAAACAGCGTCCAGATGGCTGCGCTCGCAGATCAACGCGCGATCATCGGCGATACGGTCGCCCACATCGCACCGAACCTGCGCGAGATCTTCGACCTCGCATGGACCTCTCACGAGTGGCTCACGCGCCAGATGAAGAGCATGCCCATCAACAACCAGAAGGTACGTACAACGACTATCACACACTTGTGTGCGGCTGACGAACATGGCATGCGGGTGATGCAGGGCACGGACCGGGTTGTTTGGAATGCTAGCCCGGGTGGTACCGAGCATGAGCGCATCGGTCGCTTGAGTATCTTGCATCATGGTGTAGCACAGTGTAGCACTCAGTCGTCGTCGTCTCATGTCATCATCTTTCAGCCGTGAGCCGTTGCACTCGACGATCGGCATGACCTAAACACGATGACATGCGTTGCCGCCACCCGGCGATTGCGCATTGAACTGAAGGATGCGTACCTGTTTCTCGTGAGCACTGCAGCGCGTCGTTCTCCGAGCTTCAAGATTGGATCCAGTCCGAACGTCGCAGGCACACTTAGAGGTGGTCGCGCCCGTCAGCGAGCACTTGCCACCATTTGCGGCTGAGGGACAGGCGGCCGCGCGCGATCTCGGACGCCTCTAATATCGTGTCTCGTTGTGGTCGTCGCCGTGCCAACCGCCGCGGAGGGCCCCTTTGCGGCGGTAGCAGTAGCAATGCAGATGACTCGTGAAGCGTCACTTACCGCACATCTTTCTAGCCATTCTTCGACCTCTGAGTTGTCGGTGTCCGCGCGGAATGCAGACCGACCGAGCGCCGCCGGACCTAGCTCAAACGAAGCATCTTTATGAGTGGCAGCCATGCGGGAAAGTTTTTAGAATGCATCCCATACCACGACGAGATGAAGGGTCTTTGAGCAAAGCGCGGGGACTTCATCAGCAAAAAAGCAAAAACCTCCGATACATTGGAAAAGCTTGGAATGTCCGTAGGACATTCCAAGCCTTTCCAATGTCTCGCAAACCTATGCAAGTCATTCCAATGAAATCCCGGTAGGTGGTGAAAAAAATACCAGGTGTTGTTGGAAATGTTAGGTTAATGATGATCCAACGCTTTTACATCTGCAACAATAGCCGTATAGAGTGCACAGACAGTGCGCGGGTGGAAGCGAGGTGGGCGTGAGCCGTGCGCGTGAGGGCTGGAAGTAGTATGCGCACGGAAACCACGTGATCGGGCGGCTACAAAAATTCACGGCCAAGTCCCGTCGTGTCCTCACCAGCCCTTCTTCTTCCTTCCCATCTGTCTTGTCGCCCTCACCTTATCTGTTTGTTTCCATATGCGCCGTTCACCTTCCCCATCCCACACAATGACAGCCCACTTATTCACTCGCCAGTACCTCATGTCTATGTGCGCATACATCCACCACTCTGATTGAGATTGGGGAGAAGGGTACCGGTGAGTTTGTGGTCTATCTATGCACACGTTTTCTTGCGACATCCTGCCGATTATCCCCCGCATATTCCACACCTTTGCTCTCGCCTTTGATGCGTGCCATTACGTGGTGAGTGGTTCATCTACCTCCTCGAGTTCATGGGGCTCACACACAAGTCCCTCAGCCCCTCCCTCAGCTCGAAGATGGGCTAGCTGAAGAGTGGCCCGGCGGAAATCAAGTGGATGGTCATGGACATGGATGAGGCGGATTGCGATCTGGTGAGTTCCCACTATGTTCTTGCATTGAAACAAGTTCCCAAGTACCCAAGTTTGCCGCACGTCCCACCCATGTTCACGGACCTGCACACCCCTCTCTACTGCTGCTCATGTTCAAGACAATCACCTCGTATCTCGTCGACGGTGGTGACGGCGCTCCTGATGCACATGGCACCGCTCATGAACACAACGTTGGACGAGCTCCGGCGGCTTGCCTGTCTGCACACAACGGACAACAGGCTCTTCCAGCGGCTGCGGCGTACGCCCGCGTTCGCGCTGTTGTCGGGCAAGGAGGGGATCATCACAGCCGGGAGCGCTCCGGTGGACGACGTTGAGATGCTGGATGTGCCAGAGGATGAGGGCGTGGAGTCGTCACCCCGGTTCCCGCGCTTCCAGAAGTGCATGCGAGTGTCCAAGTCCATCGCGAAAGGTGGGTCTGCGGTCTCGCTTTGCCCTCTCGCACACCCCCTTTCCCCCTTTATACCTGTTGAACGGGATGCCGACGCTGATTGGCGTTTGACAGGTTGTATGTGGGAGCTCTCGCGCATTGTCGCCTCCGAGGAGGAGCGGATGCGGCGGAAGCTCGGCCACTTCAACACTTGCGTCCCCGCACTCGCACAATAACCCCACCGCGATCAGGCTTAAGCGCACGCTGCGTGGATGGTCCGACGGATTGCCTGCAACGAGTGTGCGAGGGATCCACTCCTCGCGGACTTCCTCGGGCGCGAGCGCGTCGGGAGCGTCGCGCTCTCCGGGCGACTGGGCGGCGCCTCCGCGGCTCGAGCGAGCGCGTCGTGCCGTTCCTACGCGCGTGCGCGAGGGACATCAACACGAGGATGAATGTGCGCTGTCGTCGTGTGCATGTTGTTGGTTCCTAGTGTCCCGGTGTACGCCCTCATCCGAGGCACTACCAGTATGCTTAGTCATGTATACTACGTTCCCACGCATTGTACAGTACTATGCCGCCGTATCGTCCTAGATCGATATCCAATCTATCATCCTATCCACCATCGTCGTCCTATCCGACACCCTGTCCGTCATCCGGCGTCCTTTCGCCTCTACGGCTCTCTTCGTCCACTGCTCGATTCTTCACACATGTGGGTACGTGCAACCGCCCGTATGGCAGTGGTGGGCAGTGTGGGTGTTGACGCTTATAGGCCCGCTCTATGTATGCATATCTGTATGTGATAGTTATTCCGATCAATAAAAAGGTTTCTTCCCGTCGTATTTGATGTGTGGACAAAGTTCGGACAGCCGACGGTGCCAGGAAAACTCGGAGCAGTGAACATTGGAATGGCTTCCAATGACTTCGACCAGACATTGCAATGACTTGCAACCCTCCAGAACAGCTATCTATTGAACGCTTAAACATTTTATAATATCCTAGACATTTGATTCACTTCCAAGCCGTTCCAATTAAAATGCTTTTTTGCTGATGTTCCTCAGGCCAGTGCGTGGCTGATGTCGATGAGACGAGCATGACAGTAGAGAATACCCTGAGTCAGAGGAGAGGGCGGACGGAGGGGAGCAACCCCATCGGTCCTCATGCTTTTATAATGCTACACGGATGGTGGCGGATTCATCTGATGCGATCACACCTTGCGGATTGGGCGATTCTGAGACATTTCCAGGGCCATCATTTCGCGCCACAACGGACGGACAAAACAAGTAGCGCCAAGGCGCGAGCGTCGAAGCAGCACGTACGCCGTGCAGGTAGCGTGACCAGGCTTGTAGTTTCCAGATACGAGGAAAGTCTCCTAAATATTTGTGAACGCACTCTACGCATTGACAGATGACGAGTGTCTAGACACGCGAAGTCTCGCCTGCAACGTCCCCTGGGCCCCCGCGCAAACTGAACAGACTCCGGCATACGTCCCACCTGCACGGTCACGCCATCCACCCTGCTCGCTCCCCCTCGACACGAGTAACTCGTGCGGAGATTGCGCCCAAGCCCGATCACGATCGCATCCGGCCGGTATCCCTTCCCGCAGGCTTGACGGTCTGGCGGAAAGCTTGAAGCTTGCTCGAAAGCTTCGCCCCCGTCGGGCTAGGCTTGCGCGCTGCAGGCCTCACAGCTAGCGGCGCGCGATCGAGCAGCAGCGCGTCCCACCCGCCGTCCGGAGCAGGTTCAAACCGATGGGCCGCAGGTTGTTTCGTCGAGCGCTGCACTGCGCTCTAGATCTGTGACCGAGCCGCGGAGCAGAAAGCCTTGCTCGTTCGTCTCAAACCCTAAGCTCTAGTAACGTCAATCAAACGATCACCTCTGAACGCAAAAAGGCTGGCGCACCTTGAGACCGATTCTCACCTCGGCACAGCATCGTGCATGCCGCCTCTCCTCCCGCGTCCGTACCACCCGCGTTTCGCTCATCCGGACCCGCACGGACTTGCTGCGGTGCACGTACTCGAGCTCGGTGAGCACGAACGCCGTCCCTGGCACTGGCGCCCACGGCCGGTCCTCGAACACGCGCCGGACCAGGTCGGCCCCGGCGAGCGAGCCGAGAGAGATGGCGTCCACGCGGCACAGGACGAGGAGCGTGCACAGCTGGAACGGCGCCTGTGGCGACCACCACGGGAGCGGGTGCCCTGTCATGAACATGTGCATTGCGCTAGTCGGCTCGAGCGGCGCCTCCCGCACGGCGATGTCCGCGCGCGCGCGAAACCGGCTGGGAGCGCGGTGAGCGTGGAGAAGCTGAGGGCGGTGAGCGTGGTCTCGAGCACGATATCAAGGTTGACGAGCCACTGGGTCCGTGAGCATGCGCCGCGGCTTGCGATCCGAGATCTGGAGCGTGCCGTGGAGCCGCTGAGGATGCGTGCGTGAAATTCGGAGAGCCAGTAGGTGAGGTGGCCGACGCGTTGGAGGCGCATGAAGACGCGGAAGAACGCGACCACGTTGGGGGGAAGGCAGACATTCATCGGAGAATGGCGTGTGCGTCCAAGGATGAAGGTGTTGCCGAGCACGCGCGTGGCCAGGTGTTGACACCCGTCGCGAGCTCGGCGAGGGGATGCGGGAGTGGGGAGTGGCTGGCGACCTATGACAGACCCCGTCTATGATGGCGAAGGAGTCGATCCGATTGCGTCTCGTGTAGCGAAGTACCTCGTCAGGGAGCATGAGTGCACCTGTTGGGAATGTTCAGCATGACTAGTGCAACAGCAAGCGAGCAAACAACATACGTACGAAAGGCCCCGTCGGATTCTTCCCCGACGGTGTTCAGCAAACAGTTTCACGGCATAGTCGCTTGATGGCCATCTTGGAGGCACGTCGCGGCGCAGAAGGTAGATGATGGTGGTCATGGGATCATGGGTGTAGTCCCTGTTCCACGTGCGTTAGATAAAGCCATAAAGGAGACAGAGGTCGACTGACGGAACGTTACTCCTCCGCACCCGCGTGAAGTGGGAGGAGAACACCTCTAACCGATTCGAATCGCCCATACACATATTCATCAGCTCTTCCAAAAGCCCTCCATCGATGAATTAGATGGCCATCTTCGACTGTATGGCCCTGAATGCGCCCGGCGGAGACGTGTCCGACGGAGAGCACAGCGCGCCAGTGGGAGCACTGCGTGATGATGACGGTGCGCGCGGCGAGACGATGGACGGTCTGGAGGGGCGTCGACGGAAACGTCTGTTCCCGTACGTTGGGGATTAAGAGGTTGGAGACGTGGAGGACGGAGAGCTGGAGGTCGGCGGAGAGGGAATGTCCGGCGGACGGGGCGCAGCGGCAAACAACAGATGGGATCCTGGGAGCTGGTTCACCGCGTTGCGTGCTTGTGGGCGCAATCCCGCAGACTGGCCCGCGTGGGACGGCGTCGAGGGAACGGGCTCAGAGGGCGGCCGCTCCGGAAGGTTCCACACCGCGCTACGGCCGTGCTGGGACACGTTTTGGACACGGCCAGCATCGGGATTCAGCGGACGCTTCCGCTCTCGTGTTCACGGAATACGGGGCCGGACGAGTCTTCAGTGACGCGCAGTTCGCGAGGCATCGCTGCTGTCCATCGAGGCGGGTGTGCTCCGTCGACCTTGGGCGCGAGGGATTTGCGATGCCACGTGGTCGGGTTGTGTGCTCAATTCAAGCAACTGGTGCGGCCAGCCTGTCGGGGGGTGTGGTCCATGCGGCCGCGTCAACTTCTTCATTCCACTCGCGCGGTCCCGCGGCCTGCGCATGAAGTTGATGTCGTAGATTTAATGACGGACCACGAGACAACGGTCATGAATGTGGCGGGCATCGCAGACGCTGAGAAGTGATGTTTTGAGCAATGGTGGGCGAGGCTTCAACGTTCAACGGCCGCACATACCTGGCAGCGCACTGGTTTGGTCCTGCGGAATCCATCGTTCCATCCGGATCTTCATATCTGCACGCGAGCGCGTCTTGAGCCTGAACTTGCGCGCACCGCACCACAGAGCGTGTGTCTTGCGTCTGTGGGACCTCGTCAGGACTGTCGCCGTGCCTCATCGAGTACCTCTGGCACGTATTGAGCTCATACAGAGCTCCTGAAATGGCATAGTTCAGCATCACTTGTCCACAGAACAAGGACGGTAGACTCCTGTACGCGACTAGGGTGCCCATTCCTCCATAACACGATCCCAGCATCATATACCATCCAGAAACACCCTGCGGCCGTCAACGCCTTCCATATTGCGAGTGCATCGCGGTGGGGGCATCGAAAGGGACGCACCCGAGCGAGAGATGCGGGGAGGGACGCAAGAGTGAGGGCGTGAGCTGACGTACCGGCATGCTCCATCTCCTCCTCTACGTCGTGCGGGCGAGTGTGCGAGAGAGGGCGGATGTGCGGCGACAAGCGAGTGCGCAGACGCGGCGGCGACGACCGGATACGGCGTTTATCCGGGCCGTCGTGCCATCTGAGCGATGACGTCAGCGACCGGCGTCGATGCGTCTGCCGAGTGCAGTGCCTGCTGCCACGCTGACTCCCATAGCATTTTGTGACTCTCGCGATTGCTGCAGACTGCTACATTTATTGTCGATACTTGGTACTACATTGGATATAAAGTTACTCCCCTGTGGTCTGTAACCGTGCCCCTCTGCCGTCCCCGACTCGCATCTGCGTTGGACGCGATGTCGCCGGAGTGCGTCTCCGAGACGCTCCGCGCCTCCAACAGCACGCACGCAGGCTCACAGAGTGGTCGGAGTCCCCTGCGCGGGGCACAGAGGGCGACGCGAGGCGATGGAGGGAGTGCCTCGGGTTGTGCGTGCACGTTGAGCGGCGAGGGCGGGTGGGCCGCGGCCGTGAGGGGCTGGGGGAGACGGGCCCGCTGAGGATACAGATGTGGGTGCGCGCGCGTGGTGCTTCGCATGCCATGCCGCTTCTCCTCGTCGATAGCCACCAAAGAGCCCCTTGGCGATCGCGTGATGAGCAAAGAGGCTCCAGCAGAGGCTCATCCGCTGCGTGCGCATGTCCTTGATCACATGCCGCGTCGGCTCGGAGTCGTGCGTCGACAGCGCCAGCGGCGACGAGTCCGAGTGCAGCTCGCGCGGGTCGGGCGACGCTTCTGCGACGTGCGTCGTGCCGTCGGGTGAGGGGCGGCCACCGGAGTTCTCGAACGCCTTTCACGGATTGTTGGCGTCGGCGGAGAAGGACGGAAGCGGGGCAGGAAGGGCCCGCGGCAGCGGCGAGCACTGGAGGTGCGAGTGCCCCTCCTTCGACGAGTGGACTTCGGACCACCAGGAGTGGACCCGTTGCGGCTGGGCGGCGAACGACAGGTCCGAGGACAAAGGTGCTTCGGCCTGCGGCGGTGTCGAGGAGCTAGAAGCCGTATCGCTCGCTGACGGCACGGGCGGTGTCGACGAGGGACGGGAACCTGAGCCCGTCAACGTCGATTCCAGGACGTTGACGCACAACCTCCCCGTCCTTCCGATGACGGAGCCCGGACGAGCTCATCGCTGGCGAGCTTGGCCGCCGGACGGGAGGTTCGCGTGTTCCCACTGCTCCGACCCGCGGAGCAGCCGCTGTTGCCACCGCTCGAACACGTGCGGCTGGTCCTTGACGGGCAGAACGGGGCAACGTCTGCGCGGAGGGCAGCTGGCAACACGCCCATCGCCGCGCGACGGACCTCCTCCACGAGCTCGGGCGAAGCCTCCAGTGTCGGGGGCCGGACCGCGTCGGGCAGGTTCGGTAACGTGTGGGACTCGGAGGAGACAGGGGCCGGAGGGGAGCGGGCGTTGACATCCATGGAGTCGACTTCGCAGTCGCAGACAGAGACCGGAACCGTGGGCTGTGTGTCGTCCTTCGTGGCTGGGAAGTTGGATGGAGCCGGGGGATCGAGATCTATCGCGTCGGTGGGGGCCTCGCTGAGAGCGCTGGGACACACCTGAATAGGCCTGGAACTCCGACGCGGCTTGCGAGATGATGGGGCCCTCGACCTAGCTCTCCTTGTGCTTCTGCGTCTTGCGCCGGGCGGCGTCGATGGCGATGAACCCGCCGGTCCGCCGGACTCCGGATGAGCAGTGGAGGAGCACGGGGGTGTTGTCCTTCACAAGTATCGCAACGCGAGTAGAAGCCTCGACTTCTTCCGCGGCACAGTCCTTGTTCGAGACGATCGTCTTGCCATGTGCACGTGGGAGGCTCTTGGTAGTAGACTGGCCGAGCGGTCCTTCGTCTCGTGGGTTTGACCGGTCCAGGCATGTTCGACGGTGTTGCTGTGGGACAGAGGCCGAGTGGCGGAAGGCAGTGAAGATCTCCCCAAGAGCGGGCGAGGATAAGACCCCGGAGCAGCCGCAAACGCGAGAAGTTACGATCGCGCAGAGAGGATCCTGCGATATCGATGATCCGTGCTCGAGCTGCCAATAGGGTCCTCCGCGCGAGTCGTTGGTTCACTGCTGTCAAGAAAGTTGGACATCTGTTATCTTCGATATATTAGAAAGTGCATGGAAAATCAAAAAAGCGAAACAACGCACCGCGGCCTGGTTGCAAGCAGTATTGTCCCCGTGATAGACCAGCACTCGACCCGGGGAGGCGAGAAGCTATAGGTGGGAACGCGTGAAACACATTGTTGTCCCAGCGGGCTGGAATACGTCAGCACGAGTGAATCCATGTAATCGTAACACAATACACACCTCGGTTGCGCGAAGTTGAAGTATGACAAGCCCTTCTACTACCTTTGACTGCCGTTCCCTCTTCAGGTTGAGCCATCGAGGGAGCCACAGGAGTGTCGGCACGCTGGCTCGTGGGCAGCCTACACAGCTACATACTCTCGTCCGCGCGCGAGACCCCTTAGCGAGTAAAGGTTCATCAAAAAAAGACCCGTCAGCTACCGCACTACATCGGAGGGGAGCGCCGACTGCGGTACGGGGTAACCAGAAGAATGACCTGAACTCACCGTTAACACTGGGTCGCTTCTCGAGCGCACCCGCCAAGGGTTCACGAGCGACGTAGTTGAACAGGTCGACGCTCATGAGTATTTGAGTGTTGACAACGTCTTGTATTTCGATGAGGCATTGAACATGCGCCTCGACGACTGACATCGCCTGCCGACGGTGACCAAACTATGAATGAAGGAGAACGCGCACGTCTGAGAGGAAGCGGCGATTGCGACGGTAAGCAGTCGATATCAACCCCAGGGCACTGGGGTAGGCGTTGATCGCGGTGTGGGGAGAGGGCGCAGCTGTGGACTCACCCTTGGCCTCAGCCACCGCCGACCCTACGCTCTCGCTCGAAATTCCCAGCCCGTCGTATGAGTGCGGAGAGTGGGTGTTCACTGACGAGGCGGCCGACAGTCCTGAGCGGCACCGGAGGTCAGAGGGGCCCTGGCAAAGAATGAAGACACTGGCAGATACGTACCGAGCTAGATTCGATGACAGGTGGCGAAGGAGCCGATGCTGTCAAGGGCCAGCGAGATGGCTGGACCGCCTGTTCAGTATCTGTGGATGCAACGATACGCAGACTGCTAAAAGAACGCACCCTTTGAAGGCGACTCATGCTGGTCTCACAGGGTTGACCACGCGAGGACCGCTGAGAAGAAACGAGAGCGCGTCGCCCGCGTCCAGGGAAGAGGCGCGAGGGTGTGGACGAAGAGCAGGAGAGAGCGTAGCACCTGCGCCTCCAGCCTGCGGGTGTTCCGGCGTCCGGGGCTCGCCGGTCCGCAGGGCCCAAACAGGCGCGTCGTCATCGGCGCTTGCAGATTGTCCTATGCTTGCCGTGCGCACGGCGACGCCCATCTCCGTGGGCAGCGTCTCGAGACGGAGGACGAAGACGGGGTGCGCGTTGTGCGCCCAATGCGCTCCGCGAGCTCGTATCGCTTGGTGCCGACTCCTGCGCATTTCCGTCCCCCTCCGGATCCTGGGCGGCGCGGACGTCCTCGCCATGTCTTCTTCCCCATCCCATTGGCTACGCCGCGCCTGGTCAGCCGCGTCCGTTCCACCTGCACGGTCCCGCCTTCCACGTATTTCGCTCCGCCGCCTCGACAGAAGATGAGTCCGTCAATCCGCCGCAGCACCGTGTCCACGGGCATCGCGGGGGACAACGCCACGATCCCCTTCTACATGAGTAACGAACGCCGCGGGAACAGAAGACGATATATCGCTCATGAACGCCTGGAGCAAACGAAGAAGAGACGGCCGCCGATACCGACAGTGCGTTTCCAGCCAATTGCGTCCCCCGCAAAACACGCGGCGCATGTCGTCTACGGAAGCTCCCCTCGAAGTTCCCCCTCCGAGTCTAGAGCCGCATCACGACCGAATGCTCGTTTCTCGCTGTTTCGACTCTGATTCCGGAACCCTCTGTTCGGCACGTCCTCCTGGACATGCGTTATCGTCCGCGTGGTCGAGCGCACCGCGGTGATCATGTGAGTCTGCAGCTCGCTCCTCACTTCCTTCCTGCGCTCAAGGTGCTACTCCGGGATATTGATGCCCGCTGCCCCGCTGCTCTTCAGTATCATGGATCCTGCTATTCACGCGGACGTGCTCTTGTGACCGACTGAGGTTGCAAAGATCGTCGGTCCAAACATCTCCGCAGCGATGCTTCTGTACGCAACCCTCCTGGACCGTGGCATGGGGTCATCGGCAACGCGGCGAAGCACTGCCGCGGACCTGCCCGAATCCTCGTTGCAACGATATGTTTTGTGCATGCTTGGACCAGCTGACTCATTTGTCTCAGGGGTGTTCATCTCCGCTCAAACCAGGGCTGTGCGGCTGGGAGATCTAGAACATCGCGGTTCTCCTTCCAGGAGACGGCGTCGAGCTGCTTTCCGATCCCCCGCTTCGCCCACCACTGGCATATGGTGCCCATTCGCGCGCATACACTGTCATTGATAACGAGGCGGTGACTGAGACACTCGGGATACTGGAGTCTACTCCGGCGATCCAAGCGTCGGCGAACATCTGGGTATCGGACTATATCATGTACCTCGCGACGAATGACATACCTCTCAGCTTCGCCCAATGGTGAACACGCACGTTATCAGAACCTGACATTTTCGTGGCAGGGAAGGTCATCTCGCCCTAGGTAGCGCGAAGCCTGCCCACACTGTGTTCGCTTTCATTTCTCAGCAGAAGCATCGGGAGTGCTCTGAGGCTATCGCATGCATGTTCCGCGTGGCGGAGCGTGCGGTCGGCGTATGAGACCGGGGTCGCCCTTGCAGCAACTTGGCCCCTTGCATCTCGCCCTCGACCCTCGACCCATCTCACGTCTCCTCCCGTCCATCTTGTGTCTCCTCCCAGCCATCGACATCCTCTGTGAACCCAAATACCGCAAAACCCATCGACCGTCTTGGATACTCTCATCGTACGTCCCCTCTTCCGATGCTTTATATCGCATTTGCTCATGCTCCTCAAGTTTCTGTACCCCTCCCGCAAATCGTGCACATCACCTCTCACCCGGTATTCGTGCTTACCCTTGCGTGGCATACACGTGCTAATACTCGTGATGGAAGCGATGTGGCTCCTGGGCACCGCGCGCGCGAACCTCGTCTTCTTTCCCCAACCTGAAGACGTTCCTGGAGGCTATGCCATCCTGTCGCACACCTGGCTCGAAGGAAAGGAAGAGACATTTCAAAAAGTTCAAAAGCTCAACGAAGAATCGAACAGCACCTTCTCCCCGGAAGACCAACGCCCCTTGCCCCGAGCCGAGCTCCGATCTCTCATGGCCCAGGCAATCTCTCAAGAAGCGGCGGCTCGGCGCGACGATCGACGATCTCTCATTTCCGAGGCAGTCCCAAAAGCATTTGCGGCTTGCAGAGACTTGTGGGGTGCTTTCCATTGGGTGGGGTTCCAGATGATGCAGACGCTCGCGTTGCTGTTATACTGTCTACGTCCTTCTAGCGCCTCCTCCGTCGTCCGCGATCGCGCTGAAGGGAATCCCCGAGAGAGAGAAGAGACGAGTACTGAATGCGAGCCGGGTCAGCGTAATGAAACCTCATCTTTCTTCGTCGGCGCTGACACACGCGACGGGTTCAGGTCCACGCGTTCCCGAGACACCGTTTCGCCCTACCCCCGCACCCGTCCAAGGACTTGCTGAGCCATCCCGCTCGTCGCCACCATGGTTCAACCCACGCGATCGCCTCACTCCAAAAGTTCGATCATTCCTTGAGCTCGCCGAACAGCACGGGCACGAGTACGCTTGGGTCGACACGTGCTGTATCAACAAGGAGAGCAGTGCCGAGCTCTCGGAAGGCATCAATTCCATGTTCCGCTACTACGCCCGCTCCACCATCTGCTACGTCTACCTCAGCGACGTTGGATACTCCTACGATGATCCAGACGAAATGTGGATCTTCTTCCGAAGAAGCCGCTGGCACAAGCGGGGCTGGACTCTCCAAGAGCTCATCGCGTCCCGCGTCCTCGTGTTCTATTCCAAAGAGTGGATCTCTCTGGGCACCAAGTACGAACTCGCTGATCGCCTAAAAGAAGCAACTGGGATCTCCGAGGCAGTCCTCCGCTTCGAGAGCCCGTTTACCGACGCGAGCATCGCGACGCGCATATCCTGGGCGGCGCATCGGGAAACCGCGAGGCCGGAAGACGCCGCCTACAGCCTCTTCGGGCTTTTCGGGGTCAACATGCCGACGCTCTACGGCGAAGGGCGGCTCGCATTCTGCCGGCTCCTCATGGAGATCTCGAAGACGTCGCGGGATCCTTCGAGTTTTCTCTTGGGAAGACGACGGGATGTGGGCAAGTTGGAAGACCTCCAATCGGACCTCCAGGGAACACCCAACAGCCGAACTCGTCGCCATCTTCTCCCCCTTCAGCCTTCGCCGACCTTTAGCCTAATCTACCCTGTTCCTGAGGTAATTAGATATGAACACAGCGCCCGATCGCAGAGAGGACAAGATGAGGTACGCTGGTATGGATGCCATTCTACGCTGTGCTACATTGACGACCATTTTAGCAGGGCTCGATTGCAAGCACGACCACAGAACTCCGTGCTCCCACGTTTTCCGTGTCACCAGGCAGGATCGAGCTCCACGCGGCCGTTCTGCCTCTGGATTATACAGAGAGATTCCTCCTCGTCGACTTATTCTGCCGACATCGCATCCCCGTCTTCCTGTTGCTTGAAAGGGTGGACGACTCCAAGCTCAATCCTCACGCTGCTCCGCTATACCAGCCCGCAGAGGGTCCCGTTGTGTCGCTGCGGGAATCAACCACGGCGATCGACTCACATGGCTGGAAGATGACCGATCTCCGCGTTGTAGCCCTCCCGCCGTACACCGGTGACCTCTCCGAGGGCGAAACCGCAGGGATGGAGTCGCTGAGGCGCTTCTGCGAATCCACCACTACCGGCTCCCCCTTTCACCTTGTCTTTCGCGACTTCCTCCAGCTCCAGAAAATTGGACTTTTCTTCGACGGTGACAGAAGCACCCTGCCGCCGCCTCCTTCCACCGAAGACGTCTCTCTTTGTTTTAACCGCCATCCAACGCTCGTTCTTGGGACATGCTCTCGTACCGAGTCCGCCATCGACAACCACCTACGCACATCCAGGCTAACCTCTCTGTCATCCCGGATTGCCACGGAGACGCTAGTAGGTCCAGGCGTACCACGCCGACAACACTTCTGCATCCTTCGTTTGTCCTACAGCGATAAAGAAGCCCCAGCCGCTGGGGCTGCGCATTCGTGCAAAACGGATCATATTGACATGGACGGACCATGGCCAGTGGAGCGCCGAGTGCGGCGGTCGGAAGACGAATTTTTGGCGGGAGTGGCAGTCGTGTTATCGTTCGTTCCTAGTCCGTTGGGTAGAGAAACGCTGCAAGTGAAATTCCGGTTTGAACGAGTCAGGTCACGATAGACGAAGAAATTTATTTGTGTACAGCTTCAGGTCTGGTGGTACGATACGTAGAGCGCCGCCTATTGTAAACATCACCGTACATTTTCCAAAGCCAACCAACAGTTCCATCTATCGATGGCACCGCGCTAAGAACGGTCGTGACGATGCTGTTGCACGCTGATGCGGCGCCAACCCTGGCGTAGACTCGGTGGCAGGGGTGAGGGCGAGGGAGCGATCTCGCGTATCCGCGAGGCTCAGGACGTTGAGTGAGGTGAAAAAAAGGCAAGATACGACGCCCCGCGTGGAGGCAGAACGCACGGCGCACGGAGTGGACGAGGACGGGGGAATAGACGTGAGGAAGAGGAGGTCGGACACACCGGCTGGTAAGATGAAGGACGCGAGGGCGAGAGTCAGGAAGGGGTCGTGTGCGTGTGCGTGTACAAGGTCGAGGTTTAGCGAGAAGAAGTCGAGGCGAAACTGGATGTGCACACCACACACGCGAGAATTGAGGGAGAATTGACTCATAGCCTACAGGCATACAGCGCGCGCGGAGCAAGGGCGTATATATCTAAGAGAAGAGACTGTACCGAAGCCAATTATGAGCCCGTGACGGGGATACACTCCGAAAGAAGCGAGAGAGAGCGTGGAGATGGACGGAGGTGGAGAAAGAGAGAGAGACATGAAAAGGGGACGAAGAAGGGGGAGTCTTGTAAGAAATCAAGTGATAAGAGAACGTACGAGGACGGCTACGGGGTGCCATCGCGAAAAGGAGAGGGCGCTGCGCCGCGGGCGGTGGTGGTGGAGTGCGCGCGGTGTAGACCGCGAGAGTGCACGGAGGACGCCGTGGTGCGATCGCATCTTGACGGGCCCATGCTATATGCCTATGTGGTAGTCATATGGTATCCGCGGGCGGATAGCGAAGGGTGCGCGAGCCGGAATAGACTAGGTACGCGAAGACGAGGACCGAACGCGGAGATGATCGCGCGGGCGTACGTTAGCCTGGTCGACGGTGTAGGGTTCGTGCTCCTGCACTGTACGGCGACAGCGCGTGCGTATCAGTAGAGAGACCCGTTATACGGAGGTGTGATGGTCAGTGCGAGACGGGTCCAATGATTTCCAGTGCACTCACTTACAACCAAGCAGCATTCAGGCCTTCAGGACCACGCGCACTGAAAATCGAGTTCTCAAGAGTAGATGACCTCGCTGCGCGAGTGCTGTGGTCAGTTCTCCATCTGTGTCACTGTCATCCGCGTATTCTCACCGTTATATTAGTGTGCCCGGTCTCCTGATCTTGTATTAACATGGACACGTCCGCTTCAAGGAGATCGAGAGCATGCGGCTGCCGGCGCGAGCGCGCCATGCGCCATCCACTGGCTTCGCTGCGCAAGAACTGGGGCCTATGCAACGGGATTAGCGGTGAGTGAGCGTGCGATATTTCCAGCGCGTGTACCATGAACCCAATGCTCACACCGGAGTACGTTCACACCAGAGTAGCCTGGATCCCGATGCGCTCCGTCAGATCTGAGGCGGCGTTGAGTTGGGCGAGAGGCATAACCAGGCAGAGGTCCCGCCCAACGGTGGCGTTATGGATGTCGAGGAGGGCGAAGGGGCCGGCTTGTTCCTTGGTCGTCGTCGGGACGCTGCTCCGAAGACGAGACGGTCTGTAGATAGGTGAGTCAGTGCACTGTATCAAACGAGGGTATCTCGGAGTACGTACCATTGAGTCCAACACCTCCGAGGAGGAACCCAAGCTCGGAGAGGCGGTCCGTCGGCGAACTCCCGATGTCCAACAGGTTGAATAGATCAACCACATCGTCCGTCCCGGTCTATCAATATCGCGCGCGTCTGTTACAGGACCAACGCCGCAGACGAGTCCCGCCTACTGGGAAGAATTTTTGGGTGGGATTTCTGCAGAAGAGAGTCATCAGTCTCCAATGACCGCTTTCAAAGAAAGGCCAAACGTGCATCGGGTTGTAGAACATGGGGAGAGCGCCTCGGTTCCGCGGGCCGTCTCTCCGCGTAATCCCGAATCTGCCGTAGCATGCTCGTCCACCCTTCCAGATGCGAGGAAGCTCGTCTGAAGACGCGCCCTGCCTGAAAACTGGGTCCCAGCACGTGTTGATCCTCCCGCATCCTCATTCAACCTGCGCATATACTCACCTTGGAGTATAGATGAGAAGGGCACGCGTCCAGATCAGACGTCGCAGTGACGTCACCCCGCTTCCCAGCTCGAATCTGTGTCAAGGTGACCTGACACTGATTGGGGAAATGGGCGCAGAAATTAGCGGGATAGCGCGACGGGTGTGGAGAGAGATCCGGCGACCTAGACAGGGGATTCTCAAGAGAATTGAACAAACGGCACTCACATGGGATCCGATGTCAGAACGTCGCCAACGCTACGGCGCGCTGGGTGACGCAGTGGTCCTGGTTCGTTCAGATATCAACAGCCGTGGACCGCTGGAGGTGGAGTCGGGGTGAGCTGCACGAGGGATCGTGGTTGATATCGAGAGAGGCCGTGGGGTTCGGAGAGAGGACCAGTACGTGTAGTAGCGAAATGGCACGCTGTGAAGAGCGGGTGCCACAGTCGGCATGGAGGATGCGAGGGAAGTGAGTGCGACGACGCGCGCGCGCGCGCGCGTGGCATCGCGGCGGGTACAGCTCGAGCGCGAGCATGCGTGGGGCCGAGCAGACCGCCTCCCCCGCGTCCGGCTCGGCTTGTACCGCGTGCAAGAATGCGGTGGTGGCTCCCACTAGGAGTCGTCGCGGAGACAGTCCGAGGCGCACGGTAGGGGCTTCGCGCGAATTCGAGGGCGGTTAGATGCTTGAGGAGCGTGGCAAGCGCGAGCAATGCGTCGGTCTCGGGGCGGAGGCGCAGCGCGCGCGGAGGGGAGCAAGGGGGCGGAGGAGAGGCCACGCTCGGGCCAGCGCGCGGGGAACGCGTGCGCGTCGGGTGTGCGGTCGCAGCGGGGGTGCCATCACAGGTGCCCGCGACCGGAGGTGGAGGTGGCGACTCGAGTGAGGTTGTCATGTGAGGCGTCGAGGTTCACGCGCGTGGGCGCTGGAGACGCGTCGAGATGGTGGTGAAGGGCCAGGAGAACAGCCGAATGCGCCCGGCGGAGAGGTGCCCGCAGGGAGTCGAGGCGGAGGGCGTCGAAGAGACGGCGCGCTATTGGGAGCAGCGCGTGACGATGCACGGTCGGGAGGGACGTCGAAGGGAACGTCTTTTCGCGTGCGTTGGGAATCAAGAGGATGAAGCCGTGAAGGACGGAGAGCCGCGGGGTGGCGGAGAGGACGTCGGGCGGTTGGGGCGCGACGGCGAGCAGCAGGCGGGAGCCAGGTCGCGCTGGGTACTTGTGGCCGCAATCCCACGCAGACTGGCCCGCGTGGAACGTCGTCGAGGGAAGTGGCAGGATAAGAGGGCGGCCGCTCCAAAAGGTTCGTCCACACCTCGCTATGACCGTGCTCACACACATTTTGGTACGGCCGGCGTCGGGATTCAACGGACGCCACCGCTCTCGTGTTCGCGGCACATGGGGCCGGCCGAGTTTTCAGCAACGCGCAGTTCGCGAGGCGTCGCCGCCGCTGTCCATCTGGGTGTACTTCGTCGACCTTTGCGGAGGGCGCGAGAGCTTTCCGATGTCACGTGGTCGAGTTGTGTGCTCGTCAAGGAGCTCGTACGGCCAGCCTGTCGAGGGTCGTGGCTCATGTGGTCGCGTCAAATTCTTTCCACTCGTGCGGTCCCGCAGCCTGCGTTCAAGTGCTCCAAGAAGTATGCGTAGTTGTGGCGACGAAGTACCTGAACACGGAGAGGGGACGTCAGCTAAAACAAGTCCGAGGATGGTGGCATGAACATATACGCATGTTCGCCATCGATATAAGTAGAAGCGCACCTTGGCTGATGAACAAGTTGAAAGATGTGGCTTGCACACGAGCGACGAGTCGGACCCGATCGCTTACATCAGCCGTCTCGTGTTGGCGCCGCGTTCTCGAGTCCTGTCGAGACTCGGACATCCACTTCCTCCTACCTCCTCTCACCACCCCTATCCTTCCCCGCGGAACCCCCACCGAGACGCGCCCTGCTCTTGCTTCGCCACTTCATCCCCCTCCGATTCATGAGATCATGCTGCAAGTTTAGCACATTTCTCGCGGAGCCCGGAGTGCCGACACCCGTCTCATAAACTCAAAGGGCATAGGTACGCTGCGATCCATACTCCCTGAGTCAGTGTCGCCATGCCTGGTCTGAAACACTACCCGACTTTCCCTCAGGATGCCCCCACCTGTCCTGTTCGTGATCAACTGTGAGCTCGAGATGCGCATGAGGTTGAGAGGTTCTGGAGGGCTGCGACAGGGTTTTGGTAGTGAGTGACTGCGCAGTGCTTGAGTGAACGTTACGACTAACCGGTGATCCTTCCCAAACCTCATGAACCACAGCGTACACGAGGAAGCGGAAGGTATGTTTGCGATGCGCGAAGAGACGATCGCTCTTACCCTCAAGGAGAAGCTCCTCTTTGAGCAGGGAGACCAAGGTGTTTCGTTCGGGTACGTTCTCTCCAACCGCTTGCTTTTGCACTTTCCACCGACCTCCGCATCGGCGCGGCTACAAGGCAGACAGAGGCACGCGCGACGTGCCTGAGTTTGTCAACATCTCCAAGGACGACACGCACGCCTGGCCGGCCGTCGCGCGTCGCACGTACCCCTCCGCCGTCAACGCGCGAATGGATTCCACCATCACGCCGTTCGTGAAGAAGTCGCTCGCGATCCGGCGTCCTCAACGACAAGCTCGGGCCCCCTCGCGTCTCTCCACAAGGTCGAGGAGTTCAGAGCGCCGCCGTATCCCGGGCCGCAGGAGACGACGTTCCTGACGGCGCCCACGGACTTTGGGTCCCTGGTGAGTGGTTTGCCTTGTGGCCCCTCGCGTTGCACTGACATCGCTTCCCTCAATCGTTCCTTCACAACCGCCTCGGGGGCTTGCAGGTGTTCCCGCCAAGGTCTGACCAATGGTTCTGCGTCAAGGTCAGTGATCCTTTTCGATCCGCCGCGCTCATGCTCACGCAGTCGTCCGTCGCTCAGCCCCTGCCCGGACACGCGACCTGCAACATTGGCGACGCGCTCAACATCGTCTCCGGCGGCATCCTACGCTCCAACATCCATCGCGTCGTGTGAGTTTGTCCACGACATTCCCATTTGATACTCCGCGGCTCACCCCCTTCCCAGCCCGCCTCCGCGGGAGCAAGCCCAGTACGAACGGCACTCGGTCGTGTTCTTCACCCCCGAACGACTTCGTCGAGCTGCGGGTTCTGTCCGGGCAGAGCGAGCGCATCGCTGCGGCGGTCGCCTACGCGCCCCCGGGGAAGTACGCCCCTGGCGTGACGGCGATGGAGTGGCTGGCGAGGAGGGTCAAATCGCAGCGGGTGACAAACTGCAAGGTGTGTCCTGTTCCGCTGATGTGCGCTGTTGCCAAGGGCTGACCGTGGTTGCCCATCCTATCCGCATACAGCTCAAACTCAGTGGACTGTGGCCCCAGATGCACCCGCTCTTTCGCGCGCCCCCTGAGCAAAACTACGCGCGCGTACGAACGTCTGCAGCCGCAAGATGATACACCCGACGAACAGCCGGCGGGCGAACGACTGAGTTCCTCAACGTCGCCGCGGAGGACGCGCTTGTGTCCCATGGTCGCGCGCCATATGCCTACCCGCCCTGGTGAATGCGCGCATGGGCGACGCGGTGGGCCCCTTCGTCCGGCGCGCGATCGAGGTGAACGGGACGATGCTCGCGATTCTCAACGAGAAGCTCAGGCTGCCGCGCAGTACGTCCGCATGCAAGCATCGGAAGGAGGAGTGGGGCGGGAGCGAGGTGCGGGTCACGCGGAGCCGGCCGCGCGAGCCGTTCGAGGGCACCGACGAAGCCAAGGCGACGCTCACCGCTCATACCTAATTTGACCACCTGTCGTTCTTTCGTGACTGTTTTGGGGGGCTGCCGGCACGCGGACGTGGCGGTATCGCAAGGTAGGTATCCTTCGCACGATCGCGCTGGTATGGAACTGACAGCCGTCTCGCCGCGATACAGCCTGTTCCCAGCCACGCGATCGGAGATGCGCTGACAATCCTCAGCGGTGGCTTTCTCAGGTCCAACCTCCACCGCATCGTGTAAGCGTTCCGTCACACGCGCACTCTGTCTCCACTGACTCAGATCTGAACAGACCTCCTGGAGAACAGCTGACGCTGTACGAGTGATACTCCCTTGTCTACTTCACTCGACCCGGAAACAGCGTCCAGATGGCTACGCTCGCAGATCAAAGCGCGATCATCAGTGATACGGTTGCTCACGCTACACCGAACCTGCGCGAGATCTTCGACCTCGCATGGACCTCTCACGAGTGGCTCACGCGCTGGATGAAGGACATGCCCATCAACAACCAGAAGGTACGTACACTGACTCTCACACACTTGTGTGCGGCTGACGAACATGGCATGCAGGTGATGCAGGGCACGGACGGGGTTGTTTGGAATGCTAGCCCGGGTGGTACCGAGCATGAGCGCATCGGTCGCTTGAGTATCTTGCATCATGGTGTAGCACAGTGTAGCACTCAGTCGTCGTCGTCTCATGTCATCATCTTTCAGCTGTGAGCCGTTGCGCTCGACGATCGGCATGACCCAAACACGGTGACATGCGTTGCCGCCACCCGGCGATTGCGCATTGAACTGAAGGATGCGTACCCGTTTCTTGTGAGCACTGCAGCGCGTCGTTCTCCGAGCTTCAATATTGGATCCAGTCCGAACGTCGCAGGCACACTTAGAGGTGGTCGCGCCCGTCAGCGAGCACTTGCCACCATTTGCGGCTGAGGGACAGGCGGCCGCGCGCGATCTCGGACGCCTCTAATATCGTGTCTCATTGTGGTCGTCGCCGTGCCAACCGCCGCGGAGGGCCCCTTTGCGGCGGTAGCAGTAGCAGTGCAGATGACCCGTGTGAAGCGTCGCTTACCGCACATCTTTCTCGCCATTCTTCGACCTCTGAGTTGTCGGTGTCCGCGCGGCGGTCGCACACAGTGCAGACCGACCGAACGCCGCCTGACCTAGCTCAAACGAAGCATCTTTATGAGTGGCAGCCATGCGGGAAAGTTTTTAGAATGCATCCCATACCACGACGAGATGAAGGGTCTTTGAGCAAAGCGCGGGGACTTCCTCAGGCCAGTGCGTGGCTGATGTCGATGAGACGAGCATGACAGTAGAGAATACCCTGAGTCAGAGGAGAGGGCGGACGGAGGGGAACAACCCCATCGGTCCTCATGCTTTTATAAGGCTACACGGATGGTGGCGGATTCATCTGATGCGATCACACCTTGCGGATTGGGCGATTCTGAGACATTTCCAGGGCCATCATTTCGCGCCACAACGGACGGACAAAACAAGTAGCGCCAAGGTGCGAGCGGCGAAGCCGCACGTACGCCGTGCAGGTAGCGTCAGGCCTGTAGGTTCTTTTCCAGATACGAGGAAAGTCTCCGACTCAATATTTGCGAACGCACTCTACGCATTGACAGATGACGAGTGTCTAGACACGCGGAGTCTCGCCTGCAGCGTCCCCTGGGCCCCCGCGCAAACTGAACAGACTCCGGCATACATCCCACCTGCACGGTCACGCCATCCACCCTGCTCGCTCCCCCTCGACACGAGTAATTCGGGTGGAGATTGCGCCCGAGCCCGATCACGATTGCATCCCGCCGGTATCCCTTCCCGCAGGCTTGACGGTCTTGAAGCTTTCTCGAAAGCTTCGGGCGCGCCCCCGTCGGACTAGGCTTAATGCACGCTGCAGGCCGCACAGCTGGCAGCGCGCGATCGAGCAGCAGCGCGTCCCGCCCGCCGTCCGGAGCAGGTTCAAACCGATGGGCCGCAGGTTGTTTCGTCGAGCGCTGCGCTGCGCTCTAGATCTGCGACCCGCATCCGGAAGAACGAGTCGCCATGGACCGGCGGAGCAGAAAGCCTTGCTCGTTCGTCTCAAACCCTAAGCTCTAGTAACGTCAATCAAACGATCACCTCTGAACGCAAAAAGGCTGGCGCACCTTGGGACCGATTCTCGCCTCGGCACAGCACCGTGCATGCCGCCTCTCACCCCGCATCCGTACCACCCGCCTTTCGCTCATCCGGACCCGCACGGACTTGCTGCGGTGCACGTACTCGAGCTCGGTGAGCACGAATGCCGTCCCTGGGTCCCTAGCACCGGCCCCCACGGCCGGTCCTCGAACACGCGCCGGACCAGGTCGGCCTCGGCGAGCGAGCCGAGAGAGATGGCGTCCACGCGGCACAGGACGAGGAGCGTGCACAGCTCCACCACGGGGGCGGGTGCCCCGTCATGAACATGTGCATTGCGCTCGTTGGCTCGAGCGGCGCCTCCCGCACGGCGATGTCCGCGCGCGCACCAAACCGGCTGGGAGCGCGGAGAAGCGGAGGGCGGCGAGCGTGGTCTCGAGCACGATGTCGAGGTTGACGAGCCACCGGGTCCGTGAGCATGCGCCGCGGCTTGCGATCCGAGATCGGGAACGTGCCGTGGAGCCGCTGAGGATGCGTGCGTGAAACCCGGAGAGCCAGTAGGTGAGGTGGCCGACGCGTTGGAGGCGCATGGAGAGGCCGAAGAACGCGACCACGTTCGGGGGAAGGCAGACGTTCATCGGAGAATGGCGTGTGCGTCCAAGGATGAAGGTGTTGCCGAGCACGCGCGTGGCCAGGTGTTGACACCCGTCGCGAGCTCGGCGAGGGGATGCGGGAGTGGGGAGTGGCTGGCGACCTATGACAGACCCCGTCTATGATGGCGAAGGAGTCGATCCGATTGCGTCTCGTGTAGCAAAGTACCTCGTCAGGGAGCATGAGTGTACCTGTTGGGAATGTTCAGCATGACTAGTGCAACAGCAAGCGAGCGAGCAACATACGTACGAAAGGCCCCGTCGGATTCTTCCCCGATGGCAAACAGTTTCACGACACAGGTGCTTGATGGCCATCTTGGAGGCACGTCGCGGTGCAGAAGGTAGATGGTGGTGGTCATGGGATCATGGGTGCAGTCCCTGGTCCACGTGCGTTAGATAAAGCCATAAAGGAGACAGACGTCGACTTACGGAACGTTACTCCTCCGCATCCGCGTGAGGTGGGAGAGGAACGCCTCTAACCGATTCGAATCGCCCATACGCATCTTCAAAAAGCCCACCGTCGACGAATTAGATGGTCATCTTTGACTGTATGGCCCTGATGGCCGCAGCGATGTCGTTGAGGCGAATTAGTGTGATCTGTGTCGCAAGACGCGGCTGGATGCGCCCGGCGGAGACGTATCCGACGGCGAGCACAGCGCGCCAGTGGGGGTACTGCGTGATGATGACGGTGCGCGCGGCGAGAAGATGGACGGTCTGGAGGGGGGTCGACGGAAACGTCTGTTCCCGTACGTTTGGGATTAAGAGGTTGGAGACGTGGAGGACGGAGAGCCGGAGTGCGGCGGAGAGGGAACGTCCGACGGATGGGGCGCAGCGGCAAGCAACAGATGGGATCCTGGGAGCTGGATCACCGCGTTGCGTACTTGTGGGCGCAATCCCACAGACTGGCCCGCGCGGGACGGCGTCGACGGAACGGGCTCAGAGGGCGGCCGCTCCGGAAGGTTCGTCCATACCGCGCTACGGCCGTGCTGGGACACGTTTTGGGTACGGCCAGCATCGGGATTCAGCGGACGCTTCAGCTCTCGTGTTCACGGAATACGGGGCCGGACGAGTCTTCAGTGACGCGCAGTTCGCGAGCTATCGCTGCTGTCCATCGAGGCGGGTGTGCTCCGTCGACCTTGGGCGCGAGGGATTTGCGATGGCACGTGGTCGGGTTGTGTGCTCAATTCAAGCAATTGGTGCGGCCAGCCTGTCGGGGGGTGTGGCCCATGCGGCCGCGTCAACTTCTTCTTTCCACTCGCGCGGTCCCACGGCCTGCGTATGAAGTTGACGTCGTAGACTAAATGGCCGACCACGAGACGACGGTCTTGAATGTGGCGGGCGTCGCGGACGCTGAGAAGTGACTTTGTGAGCAACGATGGGCGAGGCTTCAACGGCCGCACATACCTGGCAGCGCACTGGTTTGGTCCTGCGGAATTCATCGTTCCATCCGGATCTTCATATCTGCACACGAGCGCGTCTTGAGCCTGAACTTGCGCGCACCGCACCATAGAGCGCGTGTCTTGCGTCTGTGGGACGTCGTCAGGACCGTCACCGTGCCTCATCGAGTACCTCTGGCACGTATTGAGCCCGGACAGAACTCCTCAAGCGGCCTAGTTCATCATCACTTGTCCACAGAACAAGGATGCTAGACCCCTGTCCGCCACCAGAGTGCTCATTCCTCCGGAACACGACCCCAGCGCCATCTACCCCCGGGCCCCCAGAAACACCCTGCGGCCGTCGACGCCTTCCATATTGCGAGTGCATCGCGGTGGGGGCATCGAAAGGGACGCACCCGAGCGAGAGATGCGGGGGGGAACACAAGAGCGAGGGCGTGAGCTGACGTACCGGCATGCCCCATCTCCTCCTCTAGACCTGTCTGCGACGTCGTGCGGGCGAGCGGGCGAGGGCGAGTGTGCGAGAGAGGGCGGATGTGCGGCGACAAGCGAGTGCGCAGACGCGGCGGCGACGACCGGATACGGCGTTTATCCGGGCCGGAGTCGTGCCATCTGAGATCTGAGCGATGACGTCGGCGACCGGCGTCGATGCGTCTGCCGAGTGCCTGCTGTCACGCTGACTCTCATAGCATTTTGCGACTCTTGCGATTGCTGCAGACCGCTACATATATTGTCGACACTTGTTACTACATGGGATATCAAGCTACTCCCCTGTCGTCTGTAACTGTGCCCCTCTGCCGACTCGCGTCTGCGTCGGACGCGATGTCGCCGGAGTGCGTCTCCGAGACGCTCCGCGCCTCCAACAGCACGCACGCGGGGCTCACAGAGTGGTCGGAGTCCGCTGCGCAGGGGACAAAGGACGACGCGAGGCGATGAAGGGAGCGCCTCGGGTTGTGCGTGCACGTTGAGCGGCGAGGGCGGGTGGGCTGCGGCCGTGAGGGGCTGGGGGAGACGGGCCTGCTGAGGACGCAGATGTGGATGCGCGCGCGTGGTGCTTCGCATGCCATGCCGCTTCTCCTCGTCGAAGACCACCAGAAAGCCCCTTGATGATCGCGTGATGAGCAAAGAGGCTCTAGCAAAGGCTCATCCGCTGCTTGCGCATGTCCTCGATCACATGCCAGGTCGGCTCGGAGTCGTGCGTCGACAGCGACAGCGGCGACGAGTCCGAGTGCAGCCTGCGCGGGTCGGGCGACGCTTCTGCGACGTGCGTCGTGCCGTCGGGCGAGGGGCGGCTACCGGAGTTCTGGAACGCCTTCCGCGGATTGTTGGCGTTGGCGGAGAAGGACAGAAGCGGGGCAGGAAGGGCCCGCGGCAGCGGCGAGCACTGGAGGGGGGCGAGAGCGAGTGCCCCTCCTTCGACCAGTGGACTTCGGACCACCAGGAGTGGACCCGTTGCAGCTGGGCGGCGAGCGACAGGTCCGAGGACAAAGATGCTTCGGCCTCCGGCGGTGTCGAGGAGCTAGAAACCGTATCGCTCGTCGACGTCGATTCCAGGACGTTGACGCACAACCTCCCCGTCCTTCCGATGACGGAGCCCGGACGCGCTCATCGCTGGCGAGCTTGGCCGCCGGACGGGAGGTTCGCGTGTTCCCACTGCTCCGACCCGCGGAGCCGCCGCTGTTGCCACCCCCATCGCCGCGCGACGGACCTCCTCCACGGGCTCGGGCGAAGCCTGCAGTGTCGGGGACCGGACCGCGTCGAACGAGCGCGGCAGCGTGTGGGGCGTGGAGGCGACAGGGAGCGGACGGGAGCGGGCGTCGACATCCATGAATTTCGAGGTGAAGCCGGCGACAGGGACATCAACTTCGCAGTCGCCGACAGAGACCGGAACCGTGGGCTGTGCGTCGTCCCTTCGTCACCGTTGGGAAGTTGGATGGAGCCGGGGGATCCGCGTTGCTGGGGGCGTCGCTGGGGACGCTGGTGCATCTGCGTTGCTCGTCGGACACACTTCAGTGGCCCTGATCTCCGACGCGGCTTGCGAGATGACAAGGTCGTCGACATAGGCCTCCTTGTGCTTCTGCATCTTGCCGCGGACGGCGTCGATGGCGATGAACACACTAGTCCGCCGGACTCCGGATGAGCAGTGGAGGAGCACGGGGGTGTTGTCCTTCGCAAGTATCGCAACACGAGTAGAAGCCTCGACTTCTTCCGCGGCACAGTCCTTGTTCGAGACGATCGTCTTGCCATGTGCACGTGGGAGGCTCTTGGCAGTAGACTGGCCGAGCGGTCCTTCGTCCCGTGGGGTTGACCGGTCGAACAGGCATGTTCGACGGTGTTGCTGTGGGACAGAGGCCGAGTAGCGGAAGGCAGTGAAGATCTCCCCAAGAGCGAGCGAGGATAAGACCCCGGAGCAGCCGCAAACGCGAGAAGTTACGATTGCGCAGAGAGGATCCTGCGACATCGATGATCCGTGCGAGTCGTTGGTCCACTGCTGTCAAGAATGTTGGACATCTGTTATCTTCGATATGTTAGAAAGTGCATGGAAAATCAAAAAAGCGAAACAACGCACCGCGGCTTAGTTGCAAGCAGGATTGTCTCCGTTATAGACCAGTACTCGACCTCGGGAGGCGAGAAGCTATAGGTGGGGACGCGTGAAACACATCGTTGTCCCAACGGGCTGGAATAGAATCATCCTCAGCACGAGTGAATCCATGTGATCGTAGCACAATACACACCTCGGTTGCGCGAAGTCGAAGCGCGACAAGCCCTTCTGCTACCTTTGACTGCCATTCCCTCTTCAGGTTGAGCCGTCGAGGGAGCCACAGGAGTGTTGGCACGCCAGCTCGTGGGCAGCTTACGCAGCTACATACTCTCGTCCGCGCGCGAGACCCCTTAGCGAGTAAAGGTTCGCCAAAAAAGACCCGTCAGCTACCGCACTACATCGCAGGGGAGCGCCGACTGCGGTACGGGGTAACCAGAAGAATGACCTGAACTCACCGTTAACACTGGGTTGCTTCTTGAGCGCACCCGCCAGGGATTCCCGAGCGATGTACACGTTGAACAGGTCGACGCTCATGAATGTTGACAACGTCTTGTATTTCGATGAGGCATTGAACATGCGCCTCGACGACTGACATCGCCTGCCGATGGCGACCAAACTATGGATGAGGGAGAACGCGCACGTCTGAGAGGACGCGGCGATTGCGACGGTAAGCAGTCGACACAACCACAGGGCAGGGTAGGCGTTGATCGTGGTGTGGGGAACGGGCGCAGCTGTGGACTCACCCTTGGCCTCAGCCACTGCCGTCGATCCTACGCTCCCGCTCGAGATTCCCAGGCCGTCGTATGATTGCGGAGAGCGGGTGTTCACTGACGAGGCGGCCGACAGTCCTGCACCGGAGGTCAGAGGGACCCTGGCAAAGAATGAAGACACTGGCAGATACGTACCGAGCTAGATTCGATGACAGGTGGCGAGTGGGCCTCTGCTGTCAAGAGCCAGCGAGATGGCTAGACCGCCTGTTCAGTATCTGTGGACGCAACGATACGCAGACTGTCAAAAGAACGCACCCTGTGAAGGCGACTCCTGCTGGTCTCACAGGGTTGGAACTTGACCACGCGAGGACCACCGAGAAGAAACGAGAGCGCGTCGCCCGCGTCTAGGGAAGAGGCGCGAGGGTGTGGACGAAGAGCAGGAGAGAGCGTAGCACCTGCGCCTCCGGCCTGCGGGTGTTCCGGCGTCCGGCGGCGCTCGGTCCGCAGTGCCCAAACAGGCGCGTCGTCATCGGCGCTTGCAGATTGTCCTATGCTTGCCGTGCGCACGGCGACGCCCATCTCCGTGGGCAGCGTCTCGAGACGGAGGACGAAGACGGGGTGCGCGTTGTGCGCCCAATGCGCTCCGCGAGCTCGTATCGCTTGGTGCCGACTCCTGCGCATTTCCGTCCCCCTCCGGATCCTGGGCGGCGCGGACGTCCTCGCCATGTCTTCTTCCCCATCCTATTGGCTACGCCGCGCCTGGTCAGCCGCGCCCGCTCCACCTGAACGGTCCCGCCTTCCACGCATTTCGCTCCGCCGCCTTGAGTCCGTCAATCCGCCGCAGCACCGTGTCCACGGGCATCGCGGGGGATAACACCACGATCCGCTTCGGCACGAGTGACTCGGGCTCGAACTTCTCCCACTGCGACGTCAACGAACGCCGCGGGAACAGAAGACGATATATCGCTCATGAACGCCTGGAGCAAACGAGGAAGAGACGGCCGCCGATACCGACAGAATGCGGACCGTGGGCTGGTTGGCGCTGGTGCCTGCGTTTCGAGCCAATTGCGTCCCCCGCAAAACACGCGGCGCATATCGTCTGTGGAAGCTCCCCTCGAAGTTCCCCCTCCGAGTCTAGAGCCGCACCACGACCGAATGCTCGTTTCTCGCTGTTTCGACTCTGATTCCGGAACCCTCTGTTCGGCACGTCCTCCTGGACATGCGTTATCGTCCGCGTGGTCGAGCGCACCGCGGTGATCATGTGAGTCTGCAGCTCGCTCCTCACTTCCTTCCTGCGCTCAAGGTGCTACTCCGGGATATTGATGCCCGCTGCCCCGCTGCTCTTCAGTATCATGGATCTTGCTATTCACGCGGACGTGCTCTTGTGACCGACTGAGGTTGCGAAGATCATCGGTGCAAACATCTCCGCAGCGATGCTTCTGTGCACAACCCTCCTGGGGTCATCGGCAACGCGGCGGGGCACTGCCGCGGACCTGCCTGAACCCTCGTTGCAACGGTATGTTTTGTGCATGCCTGGACCAGCTGACTCATTTGTCTCAGGGGTGTTCATCTCCGCTCAAACCAGGGCTGTGCGGCTGGGAGATCTAGAACATCGCGGTTCTCCTTCCTGGAGACGGCGTCGAGCTGCTTTCCGATCCCCCGCTTCGCCCACCACTGGCATATGGTGCCCATTCGCGCGCATACACTTTCATTTATAACGAGCGCGACTGAGACACTCGCGGTTACTGGAGTCCACTCCGGCGATCCAAGCGTCGGCGAACATCTGGGTATCGGACCACACCATGTACCTTGCGACGAATGACATACCTCTCAGCCTCGCCCAAGGGTGAACACGCACGTTATCAGAACCTGACATCTTCGTGGCAGGGAAGGTCATCTCGCCCTGGTAGCGCGAAGCCTGCCCACACTGTGTTCGCTTTCATTTCTCAGCAGAAGCATCGGAAGTGCTCCGAGGCTATCGCATGCATGTTCCGCATGGCGGAGCGTGCGGTCGGTGTATGAGACCGGGGTCGCCCTTGCAGCAACTTGGCCTCTTGCGTCTCGCCCTCAGCCCTCGACCCATCTCACGTCTCCTCCCGTCCATCTTGTGTCTCCTCCCAGCCATCGACATCCTCTGTGAACCCAAGTACCGCAAAACCCATCGACCGTCTTGGATACTCTCATCGTACGTCCCCTCTTCTGATGCTTTGTATCGCATTTTCTCATGCTCCCCAAGTTTCTGTACCCCTCCCGCAAATTGTGCACATCACCTCTCACCCGGTATTCGTGCTTACTCTCGCGTGACATACATGTGCTAATATTCGTGATAGAAGCGATGTGGCTCCTGGGAACCGCGCGCGCGAACCTCGTCTTCTTTCCCCAACCTGAGCGCGTTTCTGGAGGCTATGCCATCCTGTCGCACACCTGGGGGGAGGAAGAAGATACGTTTCAAAAGGTTCAAAAGCTGAACGTAGAATCCAACAGCACCTTCTCCCCGGAAGACCAACATCCCTTGCCTCGAACCGAGCTCCGATCTCTAATTTCTGAAGCAGTCTCAAGGGAATCTGCGGCTCGCAGAGACTTGGAAGATGCTCTCCATCGGGTGGAGTCCCAGATCATGCAGATACTTCAGTTGACTCCTCCTTGCCGTACCAATTCCTCCCCCGTAGTCTGTGATTCTACCGAAGGGAATCGAGCATCCGATACCGTTGAATGCGAGCCAGGTCAGTGTAATCAAAGCTCACTTATCCTCCGAGTCGGCGCTGACATACGACTCGACCCAAGGCCGCTCGACACATTCAGACCCACGTGCCCCTGCGATACCGTTTTCCCCTACTCCTACACCCGTCAAAGGACTCGCTGAGCCACACCGGTCGTCACCGCCATGGTTCAACCCACGCGATCGCCTCACTTCAAAAGTTCGATCATTCCTTGAGCTCGCCGAACGGCACGGGCATGAGTACGCTTGGGTCGACACATGCTGTATCAACAAGGAGAGCAGCGCCGAGCTCTCGGAAGGCATCAATTCCATGTTCCGCTACTACGCCGTCTCCGCCATCTGCTACGTCTATCTCAGCGACGTCGAATACTCCGACACTCGTTCACGTCGCATGTGGCGCTACTTCCGATGGAGCCGCTGGCACTCGCGGGGCTGGACACTCCAAGAGCTCATCGCGTCCCGCATCCTCGTGTTCTATTCCAAGGAGTGGATCTGTCTGGGCACCAAGTACGAGCTCGCCGATCACCTGCAACAAGCAACCGGAGTCTCCACGGCAGTCCTCCGCTTCGAGATCCCGTTTACCGACGCGAGCATCGCGACGCGCATGTTCTGGGCGGCGCATCGGGAAACCACGAGGCCGGAAGACGGTGCCTACAGCCTCTTCGGGCTTTTCGGGGTCAATATGCCGACGCTCTACGGCGAAGGGCAGCACGCATTCTGCCGGCTCTTTATGGAGATCTTGAAGACTTCGCAGGATCCTTCGATATTTCTTCTGGGAGATCGACGGTATACGGGCAATTTGAAACAACTCCAATCGGACCTTCAGGGAACACCTCAAAGCCGAACGCGTCGTCATCTTCTCCCCCTTCAGACTTCGCCGAACTTTATCCGAACCCGTCGCCATCCTCTCATCCTTCAGCGTTTGTACCAAAATCGTCCTGTGTTCTACGACACAAGCGCCCGCTCTCAGACGGGACAAAATGAGGTACGTTGGTATGGATGCCATTCTACGCTGTACTACATTGACGACCATCTTAGCACGGTTCGATCGCAAGCGCGACCGCAGAACTTCATGCTCCCGTGTTCTCCGTGTCACCAGGCGGGATCGAGCTCCACGCGGCTGTTCTACCTCTGGATGATACAGAGAGATTCCTCCTCGTTGACTTATTCTGCCGAGATCCCGACCCCGTCTTCCTCTTGCTTGAAAGGGTGGATGACGACGTCAACGCTAGCGCTGCTCCACACTACCAGCCCGCAGAGGAACCCGTTGTGTCGCTGTGGGAATCAAGCACGGCGATCGACTCACATGGCTGGACGATGACCGATCTCCGCGTTGTAGCCCTCCCTCCGTACACCGGTGGCCTCTTCGAGGGCGAAACCGCAGGGATGGAGTCGCTGAGGCGCTTCTGCGAAGCCACCACTACCGGCTCCGCCTTTCACCTTGTCTTTCGCGACTTCCTCCAGTTCCGGAAAAGATTCATGGTCTTCGACGGTGACAGAAGCACCCTGCCGCCGCCTCCTTCCACTGAAAACGTCTCCCTTCATTTCAAGTACATCGTTTCTGCAACACTTGTAGTCGTTCTTGGGACATGCTCTCGTACCGAGTCCGCCATCGACAACCGTGACCCACGCTCATCCAGCCCAACCTCTCAGTCATCCTGGATCGCCACGGAGACGCCAGGTCCAGGCGTACCACGCCGACCACGCTTCTGCATCCTTCGTTTGTCCGACAGCGATGAAGAAGCCCCGGCCGCTGCGGCTGCACATTCATGCGAAACGGATCATATCGATATGAATGGACCATGGCCAGTGGAGCGCCGAGCGCAGGGTGTGGCTTGGGACGTCGTATTATTGTTCTTTCCTAGTCCGTTGGGTAGAGAAACGCTGCAAGTGAAATTCCGGTTGGAATGATTCCTCTTGTTTAGATGAAGAAATCGATTTGTGTACAGCTTCAGGTCTGGTGGTACGAGACGTAGAGCGCGGCCTATTGTAAATATCACCGCACATTTTCTAGAGCCAACCAACAGTTCCGTCTATCGATAGCACCGCGCATGGAACGGTCGTGACGATGCTGTTGCACACTGATGTGGCGCTAACTCTGGCGTGGAGTCAGTAGCAGGTGTGAGGGCGAGGGAGCGATCTCGTGTAACCGCAAGGCTCAGGATATCGAGTGAGGTAAAAACGAAGCAAGATACGACGCCCTGCGTGGAGGCTGAACGCGGGGCACGCGAAGTGGACGAGGATGAGGGAATAGACGCAGGGGAGGCGAGCTCGCGCACACGGGCTGGCAAGATGAAGGACGCGAGGGCGAGATTCAGGAAGGGGTCTTGGGCGTGTGCGTGGGCGAGGTCGAGGTGTAGCGAGAAGATATCAAGGCGAAGCTGAATGAGCATACCGCACACGCGAGAATAGGGCGGCCTCAGGGGGAAAGTTGACTCAAAGCCTCCATACATACAGCGCGCGCGGCGCGAGGGCGTATCTAGGAGAAGATACTGTACCGAATCCAACTATAAATCCGCGATGCGGGTGATACGACGAAAGAAGCGAGAGAGAGCGTGGAGATGGACGGAGGTGGACCAAGACAGAGAGAAATGAACAGGGGACGAAGAAGGTGGATATTCCGGAGCGTTTGATAGGCAATCAAGTGAAAAGAGGACGTACGATTACGGCTACGGGGTGCCATCGCGAGAGGGAGAGGGCGCCGCGCCGCGGGTGGTTGTGGTCGAGTGCGCGCGGTGTAGACCGCGAGAGTGCACGGATGACGCCGCGGTGCGATCGCATGTGTCGCATCTTGACGGGCCCATGCTATATGCCCACGCGGTAGTCCTGTGGTATCCGCGGGCGGATAGCGAAGGGTGCGCGAGCCGGAATAGACTAGGTGCGCGAAGACGAGGACCAAGCGCGGAGATGATCGCGCGGGCGTTAGCCTGCTCGAAGGTGTGTTCCACCGTACGGCGACAGCGCGTGTGTATCAGTCGATAGGCCCGTTATACGGACGTGTGTGAGTGTAAGTACGAGACAAGTCCAATAATGTCCAATGAACTCACTTACAACCCAAACAGCACTCAGGACCGCGCACACTGAGAATCGTATTCTCAAGAGTGGATGACCTTGCTGTGCGAGTGTTGTGGTCAGTTCTCCATCTGTGTCGCTGTCATGTGCGTATTCTCACCATTGTTGTAGTATACCCACCACCTGGCCTAGGGAAGTGAGTGCGACTACGTCCGCGCGGCATCGCGGCGGCCACAGCTCGAGCGGGAACATGCGTAGGGCCGAGCAGACCGCCTCCCCCGCGTCCGGCTCGGCTCGTACCGCGTGCAGGAATGCGGTGGTGGCTCCCACTAGGAGTCGTCGCGGAGACAGTCCGAGGCGCACGGTAGGGGCTTCGAGGCCGGTTGGATGCTTAAGGAGCGTGGCAAGCGCGAGAAATGCGTCGGTCTCGGGGCAGAGGCGCAGCGCGCGTGCGGAGGGGAGCAAGGGGGCGGAGGAGAGGCCACGCTCGGGCCAGCGCGCGGGGAATGCGTGCGCGTCGGGTGTGCGGTTGCAGCGGGGGTGCCATCACAGGCGCCCGCGGCCGGAGGTAGAGGTGGCGACTCGAGTGAGGTCGTCATGTGAGGCGTCGAGGCTCACGCGCGTGGGCGCCGGAGACGCGTCGAGATGGTGATGAAGAACCAGGAGAGCGGCTGAATGCGCCTGGTGGTGAGGTGCCCGCAGGGAGTCGAGGCGGAGGGCGTCGAAGAGACGGCGCACTATTGGGAGCAGCGCGTGACGACGACGGTGTGCTCGGCGGGAAGATGCACGGTCGTGAGGGACGTCGAGGGGAACGTCTTTTCCCGTGCGTTGGGAATCAAGAGGATGAAGCCGTGAAGGATGGAGAGCCGCGGGGTGGCGGAGAGGACGTCCGGCGGTTGGGGCGCGACGGCGAGCAGCAGGCGGGAGCCAGGTCGCGCTGGGTACTTGTGGCCGCAATCCCACGCAGACTGGCCCGCGTGAAACGTCGTCGAGGGGAGTAGCAGGATCAGAGGGCGGCCGCTCCGGAAGGTTAGTCCACAATGCACCGCGCTATGACCGTGCTCGCACGCGTTTTGGTACGGCCGGCGTCGGGATTCAACGGACGCCACCGCTCTCGTGTTCGCGGCACATGGCTGGCCGAGTTTTCCGCAACGCGCAGTTCGCGAGGCGTCGCCGCCGCTGTCCATCTAGGTGGGTGTACTTTGTCGACCTTTGCGGAGGGCGCGAGAGCTTTCCGATGTCACATGGTCGAGTTGTGTGCTCTTCAAGGAGCTCGTACGGCCAGCCTGTCGAGAGTCGTGGCTCATGTGGTCGCGTCAAATTCTTTCCACTCGTGCGGTCCCGCAGCCTGCGTTCAAGTGCTCCAAGAAGTATGCGTAGTTGTGGCGACGAAGTACCTGAACACGGAGGGGGGACGTCAGCTAAAACAAGTCTGATGATGGTGGCACGAACATACACGCATGTTCGGCATCGATATAAGTAGAAGCGCACCTTGGCTGAAGAACAAGTTGAAAGATGTGGCTTGCACACGAGCGACGAGTCGGACCCGATCGCTTACATCAGCCGTCGCGTGTGTTGGCGCCGCGTTCTCGAGTCTCGGCTCGGACATCCACTACCTCCTCCACACCCACTGAACCACTCCACACCCACATCTATCTTGCCCCGCGGAACCCCCACCGAGACGCACCTTGCTCTCACTTCGCCACTTCATCCCTCTCCGATTTATGAGATCATGCTGCAAGTTTGGCACATTTCTCGCGGAGTCCGGAGTGCCGAGACTGGTCTTCTCATGAACTGAAGGAGCATAGGTACGCTGCTATCCATATTCCCTGAATACCTGTCGCGATGCCTGGTCTCACACCGTACCCGCCTTCCCCCCAGGACGTTCCCACCAGCCCCCTCTTCGTGATCGACTATGAGCGTATCAAAGCTCGAGATGCGGACGAGATTGAGGCTCTGGAAGGCTGCGGAGACGGGGTTTTAGTAGTGAGTGGCTGCTCTGTGCTTGAGTGAACGTTACGACTAACCGGCGATCCGTTCCAAGCCTCATGAACCACGGCGTACACGAGGAAGCGGAAGGTATGTTTGCGATGGGCGAAGAGACGATCGCTCTTACCCTCAAAGAGAAGCTCCTCTTTGAGCAGGGTGTTTCGTTCGGGTACGTTCTCTCCAACCGCTTGCCTTTGCACTTTGCACCAACCTCCGCATCGGCGCGGCTACAAGGCAGACAAAGGCACGCGCGACGTACCTGAGTTTGTCAACATCTTCAAGGACGACGCGCTCGCCTGGCCGGCCGTCGCGCGCCGCATGTATCCCTCCGTCGTCAACGCACTGATGCAGTCCACCATCACGCCGTTTGTGAAGAAGTCGCTCGCGATCAACAACCGCATCATCGGCGTCCTCAAGGACAAGCTCGGACTCCCTGGGGGCACGCTCGCATCTCTCCACAAGGTCGAGGGGTTCAGCGGATGCATTGCGCGGTTCCTCAGGGCGCCGCCGTATCTTGGGCCGGAGAAGACGTTCCTGACGGCGCACACGGACTTTGGGACCTTGGTGAGTGATTCCCCGCGTGTCCCCTCGCGTAATACCAACGTCCCTCTCCACAGTTGTTGCTGCACAGCCGCCTCGGCGGCTTGCAGGTGCTCCCGCCCGGGTCTGACCAGTGGTTCTACATCAAGGTCAGCCAGCGACCCTTCTCGATCTGCCGCGCTCATGCTCACGCAGTCGTTCATCACTCAGCCCCTACCCGGACACGCGATCTGCAACATTGGCGACGCCTTCAACATCTTCTCTGGCGGCATCCTACGATCCAACATCCATTGTGTCGTGTGAGTTTGTCCGCGCGACGTGCCTATCCGATACCCCGCGTCTCACACCCTTCCCAGCCCGCCTTCACGGGAGCAGGCCCAGTACGAACGCCACTCCGTCGTGTTCTTCACCCGCCCGAACGACACCATCGAGCTGTGCGCGCTGTGAGAGCAGAGCGAGCGGATCGCTACGGCAGTTGCCAACGCGCCCCCGGACAAGTAGGCTCCTGGCGTGACGGTGATGGAGCGGCTGCTGAGGAGGGTCAATTGGCAGCGGGTGACGAACTACAAGGTATGTCTTGTCCTGCCGATGTGCGCTTTTGCGAAGAGCTGATGAAGCCGGTAGGGTTCAGAGAGCTAGAGGGATAGGCGGGGTACCGAGGACACGGCAATCCCGAATCAGGGGAAGATCTGAAGAGCCTCGAATAACGTGTATGTAGTATGTACAGTCGTAGCCTTCGATGGACACATGCGTCTCAAACACCCCGATTGCGCCATCTGCGGACGGGGACCCGTGCGTGGACATGGAAAAACAACCCATGTAGGCGACCGTTTCTGGACAATCGAAATCTCGGCCTCATCTGCAAGGTCTTGGTGTACCCGATGGGCGCGCTCGGCATGAACAACAACCCGGATGTTTATTTCGCGCATGGTAGCACAGCAAGAGGTAGAGCCAAACGTAACACGCGTGGCACGATACGGAGGGTCGACGAACATCACCCTCCCTACTCTGAACGCAACTCGTCGTGCACGGCACCCTCGCTGATAACCTCCCCAGCCACATGCTCCGTGCCGCGCGGTTCTGCAGAAATCTCGTCCCTGAAAACACACGAAATGAGCCCAAAATCCGTGTACAACGACAGATCTACTCACCCCACCGCCTCCGTACCCCGGGTCCGGGATTACCCATCCTACCCTGTCCGCATACAGCTCGAACTCCGTGCACTGCTCCCCGAGCTGCATCCGCTCGTTCGCGCGCCCGGGGGGTCCGCGACGAGGTAGCACAAGATGCTGACGACGAGCACCCGGAGCGCGGGGAGGCTCCCGACGGCGGCGACGAGGCCGTCCTGCAGAGCAACACGTGCGTCAAGGTCGAAGAAGCGCTAGCGGAACCACTAATTCGAGGGACGCACGACGATCCGGGGGCATCTACGTCAGCGAGCCCCGCCGCGCGCGCGACGTCGTCCCGGGGTGTGATCCCGATCGCGAAGACGCGAGGTCGCATGGGTCCGTCGTGCCGTCCGCGAGCTCGACGCCTATCACGCGCGCCCGCGGAGTCGGATTCCGAGGGGAGGAGGTGTAGACGCGGACGGCGAAGGTCCCGCCGGGAAAGCGCACGCGCATACCCTCGATCCGCTGGCGGAAGATGTCGCCGCCCTGGGTGTCGAGCTGGCGGGAGAGCGAGTAGTGGGAGCGGTGCCCGGCTGTGGCGGCCTCGAGTCCGAGGAGTCCTCCGCCGAGGACATCGGCCTGGTGGAGCCCCGTCGATATAGGCAATGTGTCTGTCAATCTCTTTCCAAGCGAGAAACAACCTGGGTCAAAAGCCTCAGATAAAATATAGACAGGGCGAAGCGGACAAATATCACCTTCCGCCTCAGGGTTGGCACCAACCCGCCTTTCTCCTCAATCTCCTCCCACGCGCGTGCCACACCAGGACGGCGATCGTGCAGCTCTATCGGCAGATGGAACGATTTGGCGATCCTATAAAACTTCACTTTGTGAGGACGGCCCCGCTTCGCACGGCGAGCACGCTGAGTGCGTCGGAACGGGGAAGCCGGGATGGTGGGGCGCGAGGAGGCTCGTCGGAGGGCGCCCCACGTGTCGTCTCGTTTTGACAGACACCTCTGTGGGCGCGTAGGGTTGTGTCGCGACAACTTGTGAGGCGGGTTCCAATCTGGCCGGACTGAGTCTGTGGACCACGTCGATGATCCTCTCGATGTTGTCGTTCACCCACTTGCGTGCACTCGCCGAGCGCGGAACGTCGGGCGGGACAACATCCATCTGCACGATCTCGTTGTCCGTGAGCCGGAGGAAGCTGTACTTGATGCTTTCCAATTCATGCGCAACGCTGATGTCCACGCGCGACCGCAAGTTCTCGACCACCCCGGGTATACCGCTGAACGGTGTGAGTGGGTTTGCGCGAAAACTCTGGCGGGCGTGGCCCGACATTGTGGGCTTGGTCGACTTCTTTGTTTCCAGTCGGAGCTCGAGCGTTCGCAACACCATGAAGATCGATTCGGGCGTAACGCTCAGCCAAGGAGGAAGTTCGGGTGCGTCCGTAGAGAGTCGAGTCGACAGGTTTTCGAGAGCGCGCAACAGGCTGTAATGAGAGGGGAGTTGGTGCCGCGAAAATATGGTCTAGTGTGTCGCTCACCAGTTGTAACAATAGGACAGCATTTGAGAAAAGCAACGCAGAGACGGGAACTTCCTGCACGATCGGCGTTTCGAGTACGTCACCGCGCATTGTCGTCCCGCCCAGAACTTCATCCGTCACCTGGGACCTTCGTCGGCCGGATCTCCGCCGCTTCAGTATGGGTTCGATGGCGCCCGCGAGGAAGGGGACGAGTCGTCGTTCCTGGGAGTGGTATGGAACTGCAAACGAAGACTCGTAGAGATGAGGCCCAGCGCAGATGGTGTAAAAGGAACGGAGACATACCACGGGGCGTGTGAGAGGGCTTGGATCACGGAAGCACTAGCTGGGGGTTGGACGATGCGTTTTAAGAGGCACACATATATCGGACGCTGCCTCCGACTATATGCGAGGGTGTCAGAACAGGGTGTTCTCGGAGCAGTATGGGGAGATCGAGACCGGACGAAACATCCAAGGAGCAGGACGTACCACACGAGCACCATGATCCTGCTATTCGTGATCGACCATAGCGACTGAAACGCCTCCACCCATCTCGTGCATGGATTACGCCTTTAAGTGAGCGATCTTTGGGTCCGTCGGGTCCTGAGCAGAGAAACGACGGCCGTAAGACAACAGGTATGGAGTAGGAGGACGATCCAAACGTACGGCAGACGGCCTCCACCCCTCCATCCATCCTCAGGTGTATCCGGATTCGCCTATCCTCGTCGCCCAGTTGGAATAGCCAAGATGGAAGGACCCAACTTCAAAGCGTGTCTCGAAGGCCGACCTGGAGGGCTGATGACGTCTGTGGCGAAGAGCAGAAGTTTGGCCAGCTGCAGAAAGTTGTTTCAGACGGAGAGACGCACCTTGGATGAACGACACATCACAAGTATATCCCATGCGACAAAAACCCTCGCGCACTGGCACCCGTCTCTCGGCTTGCGACGTTGCACAGACGACACAACCTATAGAAGCAGCTGCGGTGTCGCGTTGAGCGAGTGCGTCGTGGCACAATTGAGGAAAGGTGTGTACGCAATGGGAGTGGTATGAGAAGGGAGCGTGGCGGGGAAAGAGGACGAGCTGCTCTTCTCAGACGGAGCTGAGCCCGATGGCGATGCGCGTCTACGCCTCGGAGAATGCGGACCGTGATATCGTTGGCGCTGGTGCCTGTGGGCGCCGCGAGTGAACTGCATCAACTCCGACTCTTTGCTCTCACCATCCACACAAAACACACGGAACATGTCGTGTGTGTAAGCGCTTCTCCCCGCCGTTTCCTTTCCGATTCTTGAGCCGCACCACGACATTGTGTAAGCCTGTTCCGAACGGGCCTCTGTTCGGTACGTATTCCTCGATATTAGGCGTTGTCGTCGAGCGCACCGCGGTGCCAAGTCATGTGGGATCAGCTGGCCATCTATCTCAGGAGTGCATATTTACCTCCGAGGTTGTGCGGCCACTGCCGCGCTTGCTCATCCGGGAGACGGCGTTGAACGGCTCTCTAATCCCCCGCTTCTCGCTCAGCTGGCGTGTTGTGCACATTCGCGTGCATCCACGAGCGGTGCGGAGGGACTCGCGCGCGTTTACTGTCTGCTCCGGTGATCCAAACATCGTCGAACATCTGGGGCGCCACTTACCGGCGTGCGTACATTCCCCCGAGGTAGTATCGGGCCACATCTACCTCTCGACGAATGACATAGAGCGCTCTCAGCTTCGCCTAGCGGATAACACGCACGACATCGATATCTACATCTGACACGTTCGAGGAAAGGCAGGTCATCACGCCCCGGGAGCGCGAAGCCGGCCCGGGCTCTGCTGGCCGTCATATCTCAGGAGAGAGAGAGACGCTCCGACGCTCTCGGCTGCTTTCACCGCATGTTCGAACTTCGCGTTGTGGGCGTGTGGGACCGCGGTCTCTCTCGCCGCGACCTGCCCTCTACCGTCTCGGTCTCGACCCATCTCACATCTCCCCTCGTCCATCTTACATCCCCTCCCAGCCATCGACTCCATCCGCGATATCAAGTACAGAAAACCCCATCGACCGTCTTGGATACTCGCTGTACGTCCGCTCTTCCGATGCTCTGTATCGCATTCACTCATGCTCCCGAAGTGTCTGTACTCCTCCCGCGAACTGTGCACCTCAACTCTCACCTGGTGTTCGTGCTTACCCGCGCATGCCACGCGCATGCTAATATTCGTGATAGAAGCGATGTGGCTCCTGGGTACCGCGCGCGCGAACCTCGTCTTCTTTCCTCAACCTGAAGATGTTCGTGGAGGATATGCCATCCTGTCACACACCTGGGGAGGAGAGGAAGACACATTTCAAAAGGTTCAAAAGCTGAACGTAGAATCCAACAGCACCTTCTTCCCAGAAGACCAACGTCCCTTGCTCCGAGCTGAGCTGCGATCTCTCATCTCCCAGGCAGTCTCTGAAGAAGCGGCCGTTCTCCGCCACGATCTTCGCGCTCTTATCTCCGATGCAATCTCAAAAGAATCTGCGGCTCGCAAAGACGTGGAAGATGCTCTCCGTAGAGTGGAATCCCAGATCATGCAGACGCTCGAGTTGCCCCCTCCTTGCCGTTCCGAGACCTCCCCCGTCGTCCGCAATCGCACCGACGGGAATCGCCGAGATAGGAGGACACCCGGGACTGAATGCGAGCCAGGTGAGCGCAATTGAAGCACATATTTTCTCCTCCGCGCTGACATCCGAGACCCAAGACCCCTCGACAGACTCAGATCCAAGGTCCTCCTCGATACCGTTGTCCCCTGCTCCTGCACCCGTCCAAGGACGTGCTGAGCCACACCGATCGTCACCACCATGGTTCAACCCACGCGATCGCCTCACTCCAAAAGTTCGATCATTCCTTGAGCGTGCCCAAAAGCTCGGGTATGGGTACGCTTGGGTCGACACGTGCTGTATGCAGTGCCGAGCTCTCGGAAGGCATCAATTCCATGTTCCGCTACTACGCCGTCTCCGCCATCTGCTACGTCTACCTCAGCGACGTCGACACTGATTCAGGCAAGATGTGGGACGCCTTCCGAAGAAGCCGTTGGCATAGCCGTGGATGGACTCTCCAGGAGCTCATCGCGTCCCGCTTTGTCATGTTCTATTCCAAGGAGAGTCCGCCCGGCCTCCGCCCCCACTACTCTTACCCCACCCGCCCGCACGATGATCCCCGCCACTCGCACGGGGACCACTCTCAGCCTCGACACCCTCGGGCCTCGCTCTACTTCTCATGGACGCTCCTCGGCGCTCGCGCAGCGGTTCGCGCGAGACTTCCATGAGCCTCGACAACATGCTCATCGACGCTGCGACTGCGGATGGGATGCCCCCGCAGCAACTGCAGGGTCCGCACGGCCGCTCCTCGTCGCCCAGCCACGCTGATTACCACATGCCACGCGGGCGCAGGTCCATCCACATGAATTCTAGCACCCTGGGATGGCCATGCAGGGCAGCCAGTCGCTGTCGGGTCAAACACAGACGACCCACATCTTCATGACTCCGCAAACCGGCCCGAGCGTCAAGAAGCCCAAGCCGGGCGTTTTGGGAAGCAACGGGAGCATCATGGCGATGGGTGAGTCCTCTGCGATGTAGCCACCTTGCGCTCTACTGGCTGTCCTGCAGGTCCGGACGGGAGCATCATCTCGGATCCGGCCACCATCGGAGGCGGTGGATTTCCCGCGACCAACAACCTGGGCCAACGCCTCTGCCGCCAGTGTGGACCCGCCGGCCGCTACAAGGACGGCAAGTGCGTCGAGAAGTGGGGCTCTAGTCCTGAGGGCCCCGGCACCGTCTGCGATCGGTGAGCAACCGCCGCTGCATCACCCTCACATCTTTCTCCTGACACGCTCAGCAGATGCCGCAAGAAAATGAAGCGCGTTGAACGTCGCGGGACGTTGGACTCGATGAGTCTGGACGCCCACCTTCACAACCAGCCTGTGGCGATCCACCCCTTGGGCATTCCGCAAGCAGCCCCAGGCTTGTACACCAACGGGTGCAGCTTGCACTCGGGCTCAGACCGCTCCGTCCACCGGACCGACACCCTCCCCACCTACCCTTCTCACTCGTCGTGCGCCCCTGGCCTGAACGGGCTCTCCTCGAGCGGCGTCTACTCCCGGCAAGATCGCGACCAGGACTACGAGCGCGAGAACGGCGCATCGCCGTACCACCGCTCATCTCACCGCAGCCATACCCCACTCAGCATTGCCATGCTCCCTCAGGACGACGACTACGACCGCTGGCGCCACCCGTCCTCTGCCCACAAGCCGAACGGGTCGATGAACGGCCACGCGCGAAGCTCGTCCAGCCTGTCTGTGAACCGCTCCCTGCGCCCCAAGCCCACGGCCGCGACGAAGAACACAGGTAGCAGCTCGTCTCGCGGCTGAAAGTTGTCCGCCTCCGACACCATGGATGCGGATGCGGATGCGGAGGGCGAGGATGCCGACGCTGATTCCGACGCGGACGCCTAGTTCCTTCTCGCCGCGGACGCCACGGAGCGCAACACCTCGACGGACGGGGAGTGGCTGAAGGAGGACGCATGACTCTCAGACGCGGCGACGGACGCCTACGCATCCACGACGCCCGCGTGTCCCCGGAACGAACCTAGAAGAATGACAGCGCCGTGGTCGCTGCCATGCGACCCACGCGTGACGAAGCCTCACGCCCGCATCCGTGCTCAACGAACCCGCGGACTTTGTCACCTGGAACAACACGCCTGTGTAATGGGTAGATCAGAGATAGATCATAGATGTGCCTCCATAAGGCCCGGCCCGTAATATATCCCACTCCACTTCACTTTGGGTGCGACTCCGAGCCGATTAGAGATTGCGTGAATCCGAGTGTCCCATCTAAAACGTCTGCGAGTTTGAAGCGCCCGCCGTTCGAACTCGGTCAACGTCGCGTGGTGAGTAATGTCGAGTTCTTTGGTGATTCTAGGCATGGGGATATTCCCTACATATATCACCCATCACTACCTTGTGACCGTCTTCGTTGGTGAAACACCAAACTGACCACACAAGAAGGTGCTTTTCACCTTCTCTCGGGCACGCAGTGAACGGTGGCTGAGGATTCAACGTTCAAGGCCGCACACACCTGGCAGCGCACTGCTTTAGGCCTGCTGAATTCATCGTTCTGTCCGGATCTTCATGTCTGCGCGCGAGCGCGTCTTGAGCCCGAACTTGCGTGCACCGCGGCATAGAGTATGTGTATTGCACCTGTGGGACGTCGTCAGGACCGTCGCCACGCCTCCTCGAGTCCCTCTGGCACGAATGAGCTGCGCCCATTCCTCCAGAACACGACCCCAGCGGAATCTACCCTCCAGAAACACCCTGCGGCCGTCGACGCCTTCCACCATGGCACCATGGCCAAGTCATCGCCGTGGGCACATCAAAATGGACGCACCGGAGCGACGGACGGGCGCGCAAGAGTGAGGGACGCGCGCGCAAGAGTGAGGGACGCGCGGGGAGGAACCCAAGAACGAGGGCGTGAGCTGACGTACCGGCACACTTCATCTTCTCCTCTCCGTCTGCGGTGTCGTACGGGAGGGCTTGCAGGCGGGCGACGGGTACAAGTGAGACGGGGTGCCCGACGCGCGTGCCGCGACCGGCTACGGCGTCTATCGGCGCCGTCGTGTCATCATCTGAGCGATGACGTCAACGAGCAGCGTCGCGACTAGCGAGCGATCCGTCCGTCGAGTGCCTCCGCCACGCTGACTCTCATATATATATATATATACTTGGTACTTCATGACGCTTGCGATTTGTACGACATGCATGGCACTACATTGGATATGTAGTTACTCCTCTGTCGCACCTCTGCCGTCCTCGACTCGCGCCTGCGTCGGACGCGAGGTCGCCGGACTGCATCTCCGAGACGCTCCGCGTCTTCAACAGCACGCACGCGGGGCTCATGGGGTGGTCGGAGCCCGATGCGTGGGGCACGAAGGGCGACGCGGGGAGATGGAGAGAGCGCATCGGGTTGTGCGTGCCCAGGTTGGCGTTGAGCGGCGAGGGTCGGTGGGCTGCGGCCGTGTCGAGGGGGCTGGAGGAGACGGTCCCGCTGAGGATGTGGACGCGGATGCGTGTGCGCGGTGCTTCGCCCGCCGCGCCGCTTCTCCTCGTCGACTTGAACCATCGAAGAGCCCTCGGCGATCGCGCGTGAACAATGACATTCTAGCGCCGGATCTAGCGGGGGCTCATCCGTCCTTGATCACACTCCGGGTCGGGTCGGGTCGGGGTCGTACGTTAACAGCAACGATGGCGACGAGTCCGAGTGCAGCTTGCGCGCGTCGTGGGGCGGCGGCGACGCTTCCGCGACCCGCATCGTGCCGTCAGACGAGGGGCGTCCATCCGAGGTCTGGAATGCCATCCGCGGATTTTGGCGTTGGCAGAGGAGGACAGGAGCGGGGGAGGAAGTGCCCGCGGCAGCGGTGAGCACTGCAGGGGGCGAGGGCGAGTGCCACTCGTTCGGAGACTGGAGTTCCGACCGCCATGAGTTCTAGACCCGTTACAGCTGGGCGGCGAGCGACAGGTCTGAGGACAAAGACCCTTCGGCCTGCGGCGGCGAAGACGAGCTAGCAACCGTATAGCCCACCGACGGCGCGGGGTGCGTCGAAGAGGGACAAGGGGTTGAGCTCGTCGACCAGGACGTTGACGCACGACCTCCCCGTCCTTCCGATGACGGAACTCGGGAGTGCCGTCCAATGCGCTCATCGCTGGCGAGCTTGGCCGCAGGACGGGGAGGTTCGCGCGTTCCCACTGCTCGGACCCGCGGAGCCGCCGCTGTTGCCACCACTCGAACACGTGCAGCCGCTGGCTCCTGTCAGGCAGAATGCGGCAACTGGTGCGCGGGAGGCAGTCGGCGACACGCCCATCGCCGCGCGACGGACCTCCTTCACGAGTTCGGGCGAAGCCTGTGATATTGGGGGCGGAACCGCGTCGGACGGGTGCAGTAGCGTGTGGGGATTGGAGGCGACGGGAGCGGGCGTCGATATCCATGAACTTCGGGGTGAAGCCGGCGACAGGGACATCAACTTCGCAGTGGCCGACAGAGACCGGAACCGTGAGCTGTGTGCTGTCCTTCGTCGTCGGGCCGTTGTGTGGAGATGGGGGATCGACATCCATCGCGTCGGGTGGGGCCTTGTTGAGGACTCTGGAGCTTCTGCGGTACTCGTTGGACACATTAGAGTGTGCCTGGAACTCCGACGCGGCGTGCGAGATGACCCTAGCCCTCCTTGTGCTTCTGCATCTTGCAGCAGACGCGTCGATGGTGGTGGACCCGCCGCTCCGCCGGACTTCGGCTGAGCAGTGAGCGTGCACGGGGTGTTGTCCTTCGCAAGCATCGCGACGCGAGTAGAAGCGTCGAGTTCTTTCGCGGCATAGTCCTTGTTCGAGACGATCATCTTGCCATGTGCACGTGGGAGGCTCTTGGTAGTCGACTGGCCGAGCGGTCCTTCGTCTCGTGGGTTCTGACCAGTCGAACAGGAATGTTCGACGGGGTTGTTCTGGAACAGAGACCGAGTGGCGGAAGACAATGAAGATCTCCCAACGGGCAGGCGAGGATAAAGACCCCGGAGCAGCCGCAAACGCAAGAAGTTGTGATTGCGCAGAGACCGGGGAAGAGAGAAGCTATAGGTGCGGACTGAATGGAACCATCATCAGCACAAGTCGCCCCACGCGATCGTAGCACGATACACACCTCTCAGTAGTCGCGCGGAGCCAAAGTGCAGAAAGCTCCTCTGCTACCATTGACTGCCCTTCCGACTTCGGGTTGAGACGTCGAGGAGGCTACGGGAGTGTCCGCCACGCCGGCTTGTAGGCAGCCTACGTAGCGACATACTCTCGTCCGAGCGCGAGACCTAAAGTTCGCTAAAAACCCCGTCAGCAACTGCATGACAAAATGGACATCGCAGGGGAGCGTCGGCTGCGGGACGCGGTAACTAAAGGGATGACCTGAACTCACCTTCGGCTGCTTCCTGAGCGCACCCGCCAGGGATTCCCGAGCGACGTACACGTTGAACGGGTCGACACTCATAGACAACGTCTTGTATTTCGATGAGGCATTGAACATGCGACTGTACGACTGGCATCGCCTGCCGATGGTAACCATACCATGAAAGAGCGAGACCGCGCACGTCTGAGAGGACACGGCGATTGCGAGGGTAAGCAATCGACATCAGCCACAGGGCAGGGCAGGCGTTGGTCACGGTATGGGGAGAGGGTGCGGCTGTGGACTCACTCTTGACCTCAGCCACCGGACGCTCTCGCCCAAACTACCCAGTCCGTCGGATGGTTGTGGAGAGTGGGTGGTCACCGATCTGATGAGGTGGCCGACAGTCCTGAGCGGAACCGGAGTTCAGAAGGGCCCTGACAAAGAATGAAGATAATGGCAGATACATACTAATCTGGATTCGATGACAGGTGGCGGAGGAGCCTAGATCTGCTATAAAGAGCCAGGGAGATAGCTAGACAGCGTGTTCAGTACCTGTGGACACAACGATACGCAAACTGAAAAAAACGCACCCTTTAAGTCGGACGACTCACCCTGGTCTCAAAGGGTTGGAACTTGGCTACGCGAGGACCAACGAGAGGAAACAAGAGCGTGTCGTCTGCGTCCAGGGAAGAGGTGCAAGGCTTGAGACAGCTGGAGAGGAGGAGAAGTGTGGACGAAGAGCAGACCTGCGCCTCCCGGCCTGCGGGTGTTCCGGTGTCCGGCGCTCGCCGGTCCGCAGGGCGTAAACAGGCGCGTCGTCATCGGCGCTTGCAGATTGTCATCTGCTTGCCGTGCGCACGGCGACGCTCATCTCCGGGGCAGCGTCTCGACGAGACGAAGGACGAAAACGGGGTGCGCGTTGTGCGCCCAATGCGCTCCGCGAGCTCGTATCGCTTGGTGCCGACTCCCGCGCATTTCCGTCCCCCTCCGGATCCTGGCGGCGCGGACGTCCTCGCCATGTCTTCTTCCCCATCCTATTGGCTACGCCGCGCCTGGTCAGCCGCGCCCGCTCCACCTGCACGGTCCCGCCTTCCACGTATTTCGCTCCGCCGCCTCGACGGAAGATGAGTCCGTCAATCCGCCGCAGCACCGTGTGACGTGTCCACAGGCATCGCGGGGGATAACACCACGATCCCCTTTGGCACGAGTGACTCGGGCCCGAACTTCTCCCACTGCGACATCAACGAACGCCGCGGGAACAGAAGACGATATATCGCTCATGAACGCCTGCAGCAAACGAGGAAGAGACGGCCGCCGATACCGACAGAATGCGGCGCTGGTGCCTGCGTATCGAGCCAATTGCGTCCCCACCAAAACACGCGGCGCATGTCGTCTACGGAAGCTCCCCTCGAAGTTCCCCCTCCGAGTCTAGAGCCGCAACACAACCGAATGCTCGTTTCTTGCTGTTTCGCGTCTTGCACGATGATCCCAGAACCCTCTGTTCGGCACGTCCTCCTGGACATGGTGGTCGAGCGCACCGCGGTGATCATGTGAGTCTGCAGCCTTCCTGCGCTCAAGGTGCTACTCCTGGATATTGATGCCGGCTGCTCTGCTGCTCTTCAGTATCATGGATTCTGCTATTCACGCGGACGTGCTCTTGTGACCGACTGAGGTTGCGAAGATCGTCGGTGCATACTGTTCCGGGGCGATAATTCTGTCCACACCGCGCATGGACCATGGGATGTGGTCATCGGCGGCGCGGCGAAGCACTGCGGCAGTCCTGCCTTAATCCTCGTTGCATCGGCATGTCGCGCGCATGCTTGGGACCAGCTGACTCATTTATCTCGAGTCAGGGGTGTTGTCGCGCTCGCGGTCCAAGCGGGCCGGTGGTGCGACACGGGGGAAGAGGTTCACGAAGGGAGAGACAGGGGTAAGGTCTGGGATTCTTCGGAACACTGGAGCTTTCGCCCTACACCTGTACTACTATATATACGTAGGGTAGTCCGAGTCAATGATACGAGGGGAGACGTGGAGGATACAGCGGGACCGAGACGAGGAGACGGATGAGGAAGGGGATGTGAAGAATCGAGCAGTGGACGAAGAGAGCCGTAGAGGCGAAAGGACGCCGGATGACGGACAGGGTGTCGGATAGGACGACGATGGTGGATAGGATGATAGATTGGATATCGATCTAGGACGATACGGCGGCATAGTACTGTACAATGCGTGGGAACGTAGTATACATGACTAAGCATACTGGTCGTGCCTCGGATGAGGGCGTACACCGGAACACTAGGAACCAACACTCCCACCCGCACGAAGCCGAGGTAGAGACGCAATAGATGATACGTAGAAAAATATAGATACCGCAAACTCTCACCGAGCAAGATACGTAGGAGGATGGACTATGGCAGTCATATCGACATGCACGAACGTCTGAGGTAAGAGCACCGTAAACAGTACCGGGATTGTCTCCGCTCCCAATGATAGCAACGAATGTCCAACGCAGAGAGAATGTGATGGATGGGGACAGACCGAATATCTCAGCGGCCCTGCAATAGCCAAACTCCCACCGATCCTGCAACGTGGATCTCCAAGCGGATAACGATCCGCAAACCCTCCGTGGTCCTACAGCACCGGACCGTCTTGATCGGCACAAGCGCGCCAGTCCGAAGGAGGCGCGCGCGATGCCGGCGATGTCTTCATGATCGCGCGGGGCACAGCGTCCGCGTAGCGGGGTGGTGACGACTCAATCCATGACAGAAAGAGTGATGTCAAAGACGAACCGATCGGCGAGCAGAGGCTCAGCGGCGATGGTGAAGATGGTGCTGTGGATGGAGCAGGGGATGTGGATGCCGATGTCGGAGGAGATGATCCTTGAATCTTGATGAAGGAGTGGGGGCCGAGGGAAGAGCGGCAGAGGATGGATGGTGGATGAAAATGAAGATGCGCAGAGCGGCTCTCGACGCTAGGGCATGATGGGGAGTAAAGATGAAGATAGAGCCGTGGGGATCGAACAGGTAGCGGCTCTTGACGCTAGAGCATGGCAGGGCTCATAACCTGTGAAGAATCGAGCAGTGGACGAAGAGAGCCGTAGAGGCGAAAGGACGCCGGATGACGGACAGGGTGTCGGATAGGACGACGATGGTGGATAGGATGATAGATTGGATATCGATCTAGGACGATACGGCGGCATAGTACTGTACAATGCGTGGGAACGTAGTATACATGACTAAGCATACTGGTCGTGCCTCGGATGAGGGCGTACACCGGAACACTAGGAACCAACAGGGGAGTCGTGGCGATCAGGTGACCGGCGCCAACGCGCACGGGGACCGATCTAGCCGATCCGGAAGAGCGCACGTCTCATACGCCCTCCGACTATCGTAAGCATCGTCGAGCGATAGTCTACTACGACGGCTATCAAGAGCGAACACGAGAAGGAGACAGGGAACTCGAGAA